>NW_019154145.1:504574-724319 GCF_002288905.1 Enhydra lutris kenyoni | reverse complement strand
GTCTGTTCATGTCTTCTGCTCATTTTTTGACATGATTATCTGTTTTGTGTGTGTTGAGTTTGAGGAATTCTTTATAGATCTTGAATATCAGCCCTTTGTCGGTACTGTCATTTGAATATCTTCTCCCATTCTGTGGGTTGCCTCTTTGTTTTGTGGACTGTGTACTTTGCTGTGCAGAAGCTTTTTATCCTGATGAAGTCCCAAAAGTTTATTTTTTTTTTTAAATATTTGTCAGAGAGAGAGAGAGAGTGAGAGAGCACACACGCAGGCAGAGTGGCAGGAAGAGGCAGAGAGAGAATCAGGGTCCCCACTGAACAAAGAACTTGATGCAGGACTCAATCCCAGAACCCTGAGATCATGACCTGAGCCGAAGGCAGTGGCTTAAACAACTGAGCCACCCAGGCATCCCCCAAAAGTTCATTTTTGCTTTGGTTTCCTTTGCCTTTGGAGACATGTCTTTTTAAAAAATTAATTAATTAATTAATTTTAATAAACATATAATGTATTTTTATCCCCAGGAGTACAGGTCTGTGAATCGCCAGGTCTACACATTTCACAGCACTCATCATAGCACATACCCTCCCCAATGTCCATATCCCCACCACCCTTGCCCGTTCCCCCTCCCCCTAGCAACCCTCGGTCTGTTTTTTGAGATCGAGTCTTTTGGAGACATGTCTTAAAAGAAGTTGCTGTGGCTGATGTCGAAGAGGTGACCGCCCGTGTTCTCCTCTAGGGTTTGATGGATTCCTGCGTCACGTTGAGGTCTTTTTTTTTTTTTTTTTCTATCTTGCTGTGAACATACTCTCCTTTACTGAGGGTAGTTCTAAGAGCCATTTTAAAATCTTGGTCTGTTTGTTCTAGCACCTGCATTATCTTGGGTTTTACATCAGTTAATTTTCTTTTCTCCAGACGATGGATTCCGTTCACCTGGGTGTGTGTGTGTAAGGTGATTTTGGAAATTCTGGAAATTCAGAATATGAGTCTGTGCTGCCTTAGGGCTCTGTCGGTTTTCTCTGGGGAGTGCGGCATCTTGTTAGGCTGCAAACCAGTCTCTGTTCAGATTTCTTCTCTTTAGCAAATATTCTCCAAGGCTACCCCACACGCGTGGTTCAGAGGCAGGCAGTCAGGAGGTGAGGACCCCCTCTCTGGATTCCTCTTCTGGGATTCTCTCTCTCTCTCTCATGGTCTCACTGGATTCTCATGTGAGAATCTCGAGCCAGAAAGGTGGGGTTCTCCCGCTGGCACCCTTGGGGATGTGCGCCCGGCTCCTCGCTCTGGCCCTCCGTGAAGCTTGCGGAACCGTGTCCTCTGGCGTGGATGTCCCCGCAGTGCGCTCCTTGTCTCTGGCCCCACAGGCAGACGCTCTTGTCATCTCTGCCTGCTGTCCTTGTGCTGGGAACGTGTTGGATCTTATCAGTCATCATTAGAAACAGAAGGACTTCCTCAGCTCATAAAGACGCTTTGCAGTTTCTGTCAAATAAGCTATTCACCTTTTTCTGTAAAACCTCCAAAGATGTCTTGTATTTCCAGATCCTGTCAAGACGTGTAGCACACTCACGCAGCCTTCCCTCTTCTCTGTCTTTCCATGATTGCCACTTGGTCATTGCTGCTGGTGGAGAGGCACGGCACTGAATCTGGGAGAAAGTTGCTTTACGTGCATTCACTTCCCCTCCAAATGTATTTTAATTATTTCGACTTGATTTTCTTTCATTTCTAGAGGGAAAATGATAACCTCTGTAGATGACTGTATCTCCCATTATTCTTGTTTCTGCTCTTCCTGGAATAGCCCATCATCTCTCTGCGTCTCCGACACCTGGGCAGCGCCTCCTCTCCCGGCCGCACGTTTCTCCGGGAGGGTCACGCCGCACCTGTCAAAGGAAGGGGTATTGGTTTGGAGGATGCCAGCCGGCGCAGATGACTGGACACCCATGTTTCTTTCCAGCTTGACTCATTAGTTCAGCCAAAATGGCCAAAAAGAACATGTCCAAGTACAAACCCTTGGAAGATTTTAGGGAGAGTTAGCAAAGGCTTTGTTAGGCACGCCTACTGGAAATCGAAGAGGCGGAATTAATTTCTAGTGTTCGAGTTTGGTTTTGTTAAGGACAAAATGGAGCAATGTTTTGTTCTTACAGTCTTTGGTCTGAGTACAATGGAGGTAATCTAACTTTTCTTGGAAGAAACTGCGAAGTAAAGCAGAGAACTGAGGGGATGAGGGAGGTGACTCATCTCTAAGTCCGCCCTTGGAAGAGCCAGGTAACTGACTGCACTGTACAGATACTATTGCTTGCATTACCTGAAAAGTTGTTTTATTCTCCATTTCATCTTCATAAATAAAACCATGGTCTAGGGAAGAAAAATTGGGTCCTGCTTTTCTGAAAAAAAAAAAAATCATAAAAAAACAATAAGTAGAAAAAGCATGTGAAAAGGCAATTCACAGAAGGAATGTAAGTTGCCAGTATGTGTATAGAAAGAAAATATCCCGGTGACGCGGGAAGTAAAAGTTCAAGCGACAGTTAGTGTGATTTTCTTTGCCTACTAGATTAACAGAGATTTTACGATTTGATAATATCCCAAGTTAATAAACCTGTGTGCAATACATGATCTTTATTGTTTGATATTGGGGGACTATAAATTTGCTCCCACTCTGGGTGGCACAGAGCACAAGCGTCCTGAATTCCACATCCCTCCCTAGATCGGTGCCCCGGTCCTCGTGACTCGGCGGTCCCGTGGTGTAGGCTCAAGCGTGTGATTCGCGGCAGTCAGTGGGAGGTCGGCAAGGTGCACGCAGGAGCGCCAGAGGCGCGCGATCGGAGCGGCCCCCGTTTGTGCACTTTTCCCTGCACGTGGGGAAGGCGCCGGGGCCGCCCTGCTGGAGAGCAGTGTGCGTGAAAGCAGAGTGGCCCAGACCTCCCAGCTGGCCGGCCAGGATCACCCGCCCAGTGTGTCTGCGACATGGGCAAGCCAGGCGCCCTGACACAGGAGCCGGAGAAGCCCGGTTTGTGCCGGTTTGTCGGATGGCATTATTTGGGCAGAAGGTAACTGAATCAGAAGGCAATATGCTATTCCAGCAAGATAAATGCATAACCCTGACGATCATATTTCAAGGAAAAGGCAGAAATGCAGATGAACTGACAAGCTTGCAAGGTGCTCATGGAACCGTTATTTATCACAGAAAAATTGTTAAAATATTTTTAACTTCGGGCGCCTGGGTGGCTCAGTTGGTTGAGCAACTGCCTTCGGCTCAGGTCATGATCCTGGAGTCCCGGGATCGAGTCCCGCGTCGGGCTCCTTGCTCGGCGGGGAGTCTGCTTCTCCTGCTGACCTCTCTACTCTCATGCTCTCTCTCTCTCAAATAAATAAATAAAATCTTTTAAAAAATATTTTTAACTTCTATCACTAGAGAAGGGTTAAATAAATTATTATATATCTGAATAAGAGAATATTATGTAGATGTTCAAAAGAATAAGGTAGATTTATATAAACTGATATGGGAAATTGTGTATAATATCTTCAATAAAAAATGTTACCAAGCAGTTAGCATAATACAAGAGCATTTTGTTTTTAAAAATTATGTATGTAAAAGCATAGGAAAAGATCTGGACAGAAAAAAAACCCCACCATTTGTGACTTCTGAGAAATTACATTCAGGGGAGTGACGTTATGTGTGTATAATTAGTGTCTTTAGAATGAGCATGAATTACTACTGTAATTCCAAACACACGAGAGAAATAACCATAGATTTTTCTCACTTGGTTTTTATTCTTTATCTTACTCTTTTCTTCAGTCTCCGTGAGATATAGCCGGCAAGCCGCAGGTGTACGGTGAGGGGTACGGCATGAAGACCTGAGCTACAGAGATCACGAAATGGTTTTCACCATAAATTTAGTTAACATTCGTCTTGTGTAGTTACCAAAGCGTGTTTTCTTCCCCTTGTGATGGGAACTTTCAGAATCTTCTTTCTAAACGACTTTCGCAGCCCAGCAGTGTTGACCAGACTCGTCACCCTCAGTGCTTACTGACCCCGTAACTGGGGTCTGCGTCCTTTCACCCCCCCCAGCTGACTCCCCGTCCTGCCACCCCCTCTGCTGACCGCAGAGCTGACCTCTGTTCCTGCAGATTTGCTTGTCTTCATTTTCCCGCTGCACACGAATGAGGCCACATAACGTTTGTCTTTCTCTGTCTGACATATTATTATTATGCCCTCAAGGTGCGTCCCTGTTCTCAAAATGGCAGGATTTCCTTCTGTTTTACGGCTGTGTGTGTGTGTGTGTGTGTGTGTGTACCGCATTGTCTGTCCGTCCGTCCGTGCCTGCTGGGGCTCTCCCCGTGTCCTGGCTGCTGGGCAGCGGGGCTGCGGGGTCGGGGGCAGGTGTGTTACTCGCCCGCCGGTAAGTGTGTAAGGCTTCTCTTCCCTCCACACCCTCACGACACTCGACACTCGCTATTTCTCATCTTTTCGGTACCAGCCGTGTTAACAGATAGGAGGTGATACCGTGTTGTGGTTTTGATTTATGTTTCCCTAACCGTTAGTGATAACGGGCGACTTTTCATGGACCTGTCAACCCCTGAATGTCGTCTTTGGAAAAATGTCTTTTTCGGGTCATTTGCCCATTTTTAATTGGATTACTGATTTTTTTTGCTCTCGAGTTGTTAGAGGTCTTTACCCACTTTGGATCTGAGCCCCTTTCAGACCTGGTCTGCAAATGTTTCCTCCCACTCTGTGGGTTACCTGTTTACTTTGTGGATGATTTCTTTCTTCTGTGCAGACGCTTTTGGTTTGATGTAGTCCCACTTGTTTATTATTATGTTTTTTTATTTTATTGCCTGTTTAGGTGTCATTTCTAAGAAATCGTTACTCAAGATCCCGTCAAGGAGTTTTTTCCCCACTGATTTTTTCTAGGACTTTTATGGTTTCAGTCCTTACCTGTAAGCCTTTAATCCATTCCAAGTTACTCTCTGTGAGTGTTGTAGGACAGGAGACTGGTGTCCTCCCTTTGTGTGTGAATACCCAGTCCTCTCAGCACCGTTTACTGAACAGACTGTGTTTTCTACATTGAGTATTCTTGACTTTCTCGTCCAATAGTAGTTGACTCGGGTTTATTTCCGGGCTCTTCAGTCTGTTCTATTGACTGTTGTCTGTTGTGGCGCTAATGCCGTACTGTTTTGATTTCTTAGTTTGCAATCCAGTTTGTGATTCAGACGTGCGATGCCTCCTGCCCTGTTCTTCTTCCCCAGGATTGCTCCGACCACTCAAGGTCCTTTGTGGTTCCATATGAATTTTAGGATTTATTTTCTTTTAAAAAATGCCATTGGAATCTTAATAGGTATTTCTTTTTTTTTTTTTTAAAGATTTTATTTATTTATTTGAGAGAGAGAAAGCAAGCAAGCGAGAGAGAGAACACAGCCAGGAAGAGGGGGAAGCAGGTTCCTCACTGAGCAGGGAGCCTGACTCAGAGCTCGATCCCAGCACACTGGGATCATGATCCGAGCCGAGGCCAGACACTCAACCAGCTGAGCCACTCGGGTGTCCCTTCATAGGGATTTCATTGACTCTATAGATGGTTTTGGATAGGATGAACATTTTAGCCATTTTCTTTCTTCAATCCATGATCATGGTATGTCTTTTCACATGTTTGTGTCTTCAGCTTCTTTCATCAGTGTCTTGTCTTACAGTTCTCAGTGTACGGGTCTTTCACCTCCTTGCTTAAATTTATTCCTATTGTATTCTTTCTGATGCTATTGCAAATGGGATCATTTTCTTTATTTTTCAGATATTAAAATGTATAGAGATGCAATTGACTTGTGTATGTTGATCGTCTATTCTGTAACTTTACTGAATTTGTTGATTGGATTTAACATATCTTTTTTTCTGAAGACTTTAGGATTTTCTATACATAACATCATGTCACCTTCTAATTGAGACAGTTTTACTTTTTCCTCTCCAATCTGGATACCTTTTATTTCTTTTCCTCATCTGATCGTTCTGTCTAGGTCTTCTAGTACCTTGTTGAATAAGACTGGTGAGAGTGGGAGCCCTTATCTTCTTCCTGATCTCAGAGGAAGAGCTTTCAACCTTTCCCCACTGAGGATGATGTTAACGGTGGGTTTTCATATGTCACCCTTAGTATATTGAGGTATGTCCCTTCTATAGCTAATTTGTTCACAGTTTTGATCATGAACAGATGTTAAATTTTGTTAAAATTTATTTTGCAGGGGCGCCTGGGTGGCTCAGGGCGCCTGGGTGGCTCAGTGGGTTAAAGCCTCTGCCTTCAGCTCAGGTCATGATCTCAGGGTCCTGGGATCGAGCCCCGCATCAGGCTCTCTGCTCAGCGGGGAGCCTGCTTTCCCCTCTCTCTCTCTGCCTACTTGTGATCTCTGTCAAATAAATAAATATCTTTAAAAAAATAAATAAAATTTCTTTTGCATCAAAACAAAGCGGGGGGCACCTGGGTGGCTCAGTGGGTTAAGCCTCTGACTTTGGCTCAGGTCGTGATCTCAGGGTCCTGGGATTGAGCCCCGCATTGGGCTCTCTGCTTAGTAGGGAGCCTGCTTCCTCCTCTCTCTCTCTCTCTCTCTCTGCCTACTTGTGATCTCTCTCTGTCAAGTAAATAAATAAAATCTTAAAAACAGAAGAGGCTTTTCTAAAGAGCTTAATGTAGAAGTACTCCCTTACAAGGCCTGCCTTGCCCCGCCACGTTTAGGTCGCGGAGGTAAAGTTCGTGTCTGATTTGGAAGGATGGGTAGTGCTCGCTTTCCCTTAGGGACCCTGGAAGGCTTCGTTTTGCTGATCTGTGGCTATTGAGAGAGAAAGTGACAGCTATGACCTAAAATCTGGGTCCTCGTCCTATCCCAGGTCCGGGCATGGATGAGGTTGTCACCTTCGGGGAAATGGCTGTTTCCATTTTTCTCCTCTTTCTCTAATGGTGGATGACACTGATTCCTTCTGAAGGGCTCTGAGGTCCTGGGATGGATGTTGGAGCTGCCCGCAGTAGGGAGCATTCCCCGCACCCCTCCGCAGACCCCCTGCCCCCCTCTGCAGAACCCCCTGCCCCCCTCTGCAGACCCCTACAGCCCTCCACAGACCCCCCCTGCACCCCTCCGCAGACCAGGAGCCCTGGTCCCTGCACGCCTGGGGCACTGTCTTCCACTCCCTTCTCCGGCGCTGGTGTCCTCCTGCCTCCCTCTGCATCCCTCCCTGCATCTGTGTCACTTTCTGGCTTCCTCTCGGTCTCCCTTTCCAGACAATTGACAGTGATGATGCCCCAGGAGGGTCCCCCAGAGCCTTCTTCAGGTGTTCTCAGGGGGCTGGATTTGTCACAGGTACTGTGCTGCCAACAGTATTTGTTCCCCTTCCAGAATCCGTGCGCACCTCCTTGGGCTGGTCATTCTCCCTGCACGCCGTGCACAAGCCCCCTCTGGTTGTGCGCGGGGCAGTCCGTCCCCCCGCTGCTGGCGTCTGGCTCAGCTCGGCTGGCAGGGGCTGGCAGGGGATGGGCCGGACCAGGAACAGGCAGGAGGCCTTCACTCTCTTTGTCTCTCCTTCCTCTCCTCTGCAGGACCCCGATGGCTTGGGTTCCCCGAAATCACTGCCCTGCCCACCACTGGGTCTCACTCTTCTCTGGAGTCGTTCTTAACACGCTCACACCTTTGTGACGGCCCCATCAGCTCCCGTGACACCCTGGCGGCTGCCACCTGTGGGACGTGGGACATGTTGCCGACTCTGGGATTTGCTGGGGAGGATGTTTGCTGGAGAGAGTTCTCGGGTACAGCCCCCCTTGGGGTGAGGGCAGAGGGCTGGGGAGGAGGAGCCAGACTGGGCACCACTGGCCCTACGGCTGCCGTGGGGTGGGCCTCCTGGACCGGCTGCTGGCGGCTCGCTGAGCACTGTGCGGGCCACACTTGGTCACAGGGTGGCGGATGGCGGGTGGCAGGTGGCACGGAGCCCGGGTTGGTCTCTGGGGTGGGCCCCCGGCCTACATGCCGTCTGTGACACGGTGTCAGTGAGCAAACGTGCACGCCCGCTGGCGTCTTAGGGGCCTTTGGGGCAACCCACTTGCAGCCTGGTGGCAGATTCAAAAGATGGTTTTCTGCCTTGGTACCTGCCCACAGCGTGCCTGTGTGAGGGAATGGCTTTCTGTCTACACCGCTCCTCCTTCCCAGCTCTGACGATTCGGGCTCCATCTGCGAGCCCGGGGTCCAGCCTCAGCACTGCGGGGCTCTCACGGGGCTCTTCCTCGTTCCGTTGTTAAATGCCAACGGCTCTGAGCGGCCTTGCTGGGGACTCTGCCCCGCAAACTCAGAATCCGGGATCAATTACTTACTGATCGTTCTCTGCCCCGGGACAAACGTCTGCACCTTCTTTTAAAAGTGATGAAGTTTTTCCCACGTAGCCTTAAAGTCTGGTATTTCATAACTGACTTGATGTATCAGATTCTTGGAAGCTGTGCCATCCAGGGGACGGCTCCTGGCGGAGGACCTGAGACAGCCATCCTCCATAGGTGTCCGTCGCCAGGGGCTCAGAGCAGTGTACACAGAAGGTCCATGACTTGGAGAGGGCTGTGCACCCCAAGGCACTGGTGGGGCGACTGGATGGTTCAGGGACGTCCAGACAGGGCTTCTGGTGGACACGACACGGACCTCTGTCAGAAGAGAACACCACGTGCTTCCTGTTCTGGACGCGCTCTGAGCGTGTGGAACAGGAACACAGTGTCGCGTGAATCTCCGGGCTCAGCTCCGTAACCCCGACATTGTCCCCACTTGCTTCGCTGTGGTGCACACTGGATGGCGTGGGAGACTTGCTGGTCCAACGTGACCCATCCGACCTTCCTGACGCTTTCACCACTTTGCTTTGGGCCCCTTGCCTTTCCGTCTGGCCGCACCCGGGAGTGTTGTCCCTCTGGTTGGGGTCTCCATGAGGCCTTCCCCGCCCCTCCTCCTCTTCTTCCTTCACCATCTGCGCCTCTGCCTGCCGCACACGCTTCAGAGCAACAGCTTCTCCCTGGCCCTGGCACAGAAGGAGCAGGGAACGGCGCTCGGGGGTCACAGCGCTACCTCTGCGGCTCTCCCGACTGTGTGGTCTGCACCAGGAGCCAGAGGGCGTGGGGAACCCTGTGAGCCGCGCTCCAGGAGGGTGTCCCCAGAGCAGACAGGGCATCCGCCAAGACGGGGTGCAGGTGTAGGTCAGCAGCTGAGCACCCTGTGTGGGGCAGACGGGCTCCGCGAAGGGCTGGGCAGTGACGGCTGAGGGAGGTCTGGGAGAGAACTCGTCCTTGTCATGTGTGAAGGTTCATGTGACGTGTCCCCTTGGCAGGGCCGAGGGCGCCCAGACAGGTAGTGAAACATGACTTCTGGATGAGCCCAGGGGGGCCTTTCTGGCCTTTGAATTCGTGGGCTGAGTACGGATCACCGGTGCTTGGAGGGCTCCAGGGGACAACAAGGCGGAGGAAGGAGACTTGTTCTCTCTGCTGAGCCGGCTGTCTGTCCTCTGCTGAGCCGGCTGTCTGTCTCCAGCCCTCAGGCCTGCGCCACCCCGTTCCCGAGTCTCCAGCTGCAGACCTCGGTTCGTGGGACTTTTCAGCCTGTGGGGTCACTGGAGCCGATTCCGAGAATACACCTCCGGTCTGTGTCCGCGCACACCCCGAGCCCTGGCCAACGTAAGAGCCTCGCGACGTCCCTGGGCCTGCTGGACCTGCTCCTGGCCCCGGTGCCGCGCGAATGCTGCCAACCGTCGTGTGAGGAGCCGCCCCTCAGGGAAGGGGGCCGTCCGTTGGCCCTACACCTTCCGCTAGGTGACGGCAGGGAGAATTCGCCCACGGATTTAAGCTCAAGGACAAAGAGCCACAGAAAGCGCCCTGGAGGGTCAGGCCAGGCCTGCTCCCCCGAGCCGCACCCGGAAGGGAAGGAAGGGGGTTGGGGCCCTCCGCTGTCAGCTGGCCCGCTGTCCAGGTCTCCGGCCACATGCTGAGTGCCCCCAAACGCCCCACAGACACGGCAAGCGGCAGTGAGCAAGGCCCGTCCTGTCCAGGAACGGAGCGCCCACCGCCACGGGCCGCGGGCCAGCAGCATAGCAGACGCAGGCTGCTCATTTCTTTAAGTGGAATCGTGACTTCAAGCCCTGGCAAGGCAGCCGCAGGCAGAGTCCCTGACCTCTGTGTGTTGTCTGCTCCTGGACTGGCAGATTTTTCTGGAAGGGCCAGAGAATAAATACGGTCCCTGTCACCCCTCCGTTGTGGTGTCTTCCTGCAAGAGCAGCCATAGAGGGCACGGAAGGTCACAAGGTGGCCCCGAGCCAGCCAGGCTGGGTTTGCAGAAACAGGTGGTGCCTGGCGGGCGGGGCCGGGTCCCCTTGCGGTGAGCGAGCAGCGCTCCTTCCAGCCGCCGCGGGCAGCCGGGCTTCCGACGGAGCCGACCGAGGAGGAAACCACCCTGACCCCTTGCACGACAGATCCGTGTCTTAGCTGTTGCGGTCAAAACGGATCCGTTTCTCGTTCCGTCAAGGCCAGATGCCATCTGCTGGCAGGCGATGTGAGCGTGGGACCTGCCGCTGCCCCCGCCGTCCCCCCACCGCCCAGCCCCCGAGGACCCCCACGGTGCTCTGAGGCCTGCGGTCACTGCCCACCACCTGCGCCTCGGCCCACCGCCTCCTCCCAGAGCACCTGCGCCTGCCTCAGTGGGGCTGCTCTTTCAGACCCCGGCCACTTCCCGCACCTCAGTCCCCTCCCCGCGGAGGCCCCCCTCCCCGCACCCCTGCCTGCAGGCTGCGCTGTGTGGTCGCTGCCTACGCTGCCCACACTGCATCGGTTTACCAAATGCCCCAATCCGGAGGCTGGAAGTCAGGGACCAAGGTGCCGATGGAGCTGGTCTGTGCCTCCGCTTGGGGGAGAACCGGCCGGGGGCCGCGGGGTCTGCGAACCTGTCCGTGCTCAGGCTCCCACTCTGCCTTAGGTCGCGGGGCTGGGGCCGGGCGTAACCACCCGCTTCTCGCCTGTGTGCCTCTGTTCCACGGCGTGGGTCCGGGACACGGACAGTGACCGACGGCCAGTTAGGGTGACCCAGAGCTGTGCGCCGCGGGGCCGGTCAGCAGGGCTGGGAGGGGAGCGCGGAGCTAGGTCCGCTGATGCACCACGCGTTGGGGGTGGGAAGGACCCGGTGATCACAGGGCTGCTTCATAAAGGGGTTTTCACCAGGGACGGTGCAGCGGCCCCAGACTCATCAGGCCCCTCAGCAGAAAAGCCACGTGACAAGGGCTGTCACTTCCGGGGCCACCTGGCAGGACTGCCCGGCCTCCAGCTCCCGCCTGCTGACCGGCTGCCCTTGAGGTCAAGGCACGAGCCAGAGGGGCTGGCAGTCTGATCCCCTGGGCTAGTGTCCGGGGACGCAAAGCAGGAAGCAGGACAGCGGAGAGATTATTTGGGGTTGGGGACAGGGAGGAGATGTCAGCCCTAAAGGAAGTTGCGGGCACGGAGTTGGGCGGCCGTCGGACGGCCCGGCAGAGGCGCAGCGAGCAGCTTAGCTGACAGCCTGCGTCCTCCGTCAGAGTTCCAAGCTGGGGCTGTAGATGTGAACCCATGATGCCGCCGTGTCAGCGTAGAGGCTGAGGAGTCAGCAACTTCTAGAAAAAGGCCACGGGGACCCCATGCAACTAAGGGTCAGGGCAGTAGGACTCTGCTTGAAAAGCCAGGGCCATGGGTCAGTCAGAAGAATCTGGAAGGAAAGGCAGCTGGGGAGGAAGCTTGGAGACGTGGGAGTGGTCAGTGATGTAAGGAGCCCGGTGAGGACAGCCAGGGCCCAGTACTCCCTTTCTCACCAAGCCCAACCTCTGTGGCCCCGAGATCCTAGGTGCCCATCCCCTCTATGTGCTGCCCCAGGTAAGGGGAATCCCGCAGTGTTTGTCCTGTTGTGACCGCCGTGTCACTTGGCAACATGCCGAAAGCCTCATCACCGCGGCGGCACGAGCCAGAACTTCCTTCCTCTTCCAAACCAGCACGTGCCGGCGTGTAGACGAGTGTGTCTGGCTGCCAGGGGACACTTGGGTGGCTTCACTTAGGGGCTTCATTCATTTTGAGGGGCTGGTTGGAAGACGATGGTTCCTCCCCGCCACCGCACATGCCAGTGGAGCTCGGGAGGAGAGGCAAGTGCCCTTTGATAACGGCGCCTCGCCTGGAGCACATTTCCAAGGAGCCTTGTTTTTCTTCTTTGAAGTTCTCACTGTGAATCAATCATAAGTCAGTAAGTGTGGGTCAAAACCATCTTCTAGACAAAACTGATGTTTGTTTCTGTTTTTAGGGTTTTTTAAGACTTTGTTTTTAGAGCAGTTTTAGGTTCACAGCAAAATTGAAAGGAAGGTCCCCAGTCCCCCAACACACACTGCCTCCCACATTGTCACCATCCCCTCCAGATGGCGCATGTGTGACAACTGACACGTTGTCGGCCTTCAAAACTAATCGCCCAAACAAAACACACTCTCACCACGTGATCCCGGCACTTACCCCAGAGCTGGAGACCTGCGTCCCCACAAAAACCCGCTCACAGGTGTTTGCAGCAGCTGTAGCCAAAGCTGCCAGAACGTGGTAGAAGCCGAGATGTCCTACAGTGGACGACGGTTTAGCCCACCGTGGCCCGTCCGGACAAAGGGAATGTTACTCCAGCGCGAAAGAGGAAGGAGACTCGAAGCCATGAGGAGGCACGGACCAGCACAAAATGCTCATCACTGAGTGGAGGGAGCAGATCCAGAAAGTCTCCGGAACGTGAGTTCTAACTGCGACTTTCTGGGAGGACCAAAGCCACGGAGAGAGAAGAGCGGGGGTTGTCAGGTGTCGGCAGGGAGGGTCGGACGGCGCAGCGGGGAGGGTTTTAGGGCAGCGAATCCACTCAGCGTGGTAACGGGGCACGCGTGTCATTGTGAGTTTGCCGAAACCCATACAACGTACAGCGCCAGGAGGGAGCCCCAACGTAAACCCGTGATGTAATGTAAATGCTGGTGACGCTTCGTCTTTAAGAATGGCTTTTAAACAAACCGGTCGGCTGTGTTGACCCGCTGAGCAGAGGACAAGCTTGAGAACTCTGGAGGTCACGTGTCCAGCGGAGGCTTTTCGTTGGTGCTAAAACGAGTTCAGGATCCCCGGGACGCTCCCTGGCTCGGGCTCGGCGTGTGCACTGTTCATCCGTACGTCCCTCCCGTCCTCGGGTCGGCGTCCTACACAGATGTGCGTTCTAGAAGCTTCCCCGCCAAAGAAAAGGGTGGTGGGGATTCAGGAGCTTTCCAAGGTGACTGGAACAGCTGCCTGCGGCGGACAGAGGCGGAGCAGACAGGCTGCACCTCCAGGTGCCCTGTCAGAATCAGGGGACACGATTGGGTGCAGACATCACGTGACCGTGCAGCGATGAGTCAGCGCCAAAATTAGAAAGACGCCTGCTGGAGGAGGAGGAAGCAGTTTCTGCAAAGCCGTCAGCCGGTATCTG
The DNA here is from genome assembly GCF_002288905.1 of Enhydra lutris kenyoni. Lineage (NCBI taxonomy): Eukaryota > Metazoa > Chordata > Mammalia > Carnivora > Mustelidae > Enhydra > Enhydra lutris. Next base: position 710,858 of record NW_019154145.1, on the reverse strand, counting down.
CAGATGAGCTGCCGCGTGCCCGTCCCCGGGCTAGAGACCCCGGGGCAGACACAGCAGGTCCGTTCCCGGCCGACCGGCCAGCGCTCATCCTGCCGTGCCTAACTCAGGAGCAGTGGAGTGAAGTCAGCCGGCCCGAGAGAAAGGCAGTGGAGCCGCCTGGACCCTCAGATGTGAACGGCTGGGGCCCAGGCTGGAGGGAGCCACACGGCACTACCCGATTCTGCCCTTGTCCCTAGATGCTAGGGAGGAACCCGAGAATTCCCACTACTGCCCGGTGACTGTGGGCAAATGGCCTGCCCAGCTGGGCTGACTGTGCAGGGGAGGCGAGGGGACTCCCGAGGACGAGGAGACCCGGTGCCACTCTCCGCGACGTGCCGGCCAAGGGTGATCCTGGAGGCTTGCTGGCTTCCAGCGCTTTCTGCTGGGTTGGAGAAACGTCCTGACTCACCAGAACGGGTGAACATCTGGCTGGCGACGAGGGCAGCCTGCAAAGAGGCGATTGCCTCTGGTTATCAGAGGAGAACATGGGGCCCGGGCCTCTGGGACAGGCCTCTGGGACGGCCCCCCAGGAAGGTGCCGAGCAGCCCACAGTGAACCCAGCAGACCCACTTGCTCTGCCCCTGCTCACACGTCCTGGGCCGGGACACAGCCGCGCTCGTGCTCCGGTGGAGGGAACACTGGTCTCAGAGAGGGCTGGAAGGACGTCAGGCGTCCATGCACGTGTGCGAGAGCTGCCACAAAGCCGCCCAAGCACCCGAGGAGCCAGGTGGAGAGGGAGCCCGGCACGGAAACTGGGAAGGGGGGATCTGAGTGCGCAAAAGACCGACAACCCAGGCTGGGAAAAATACCACAAAAGCAAGGAAGTAGATTCTTGCTTACTAGGGAAATACATAATTATATGAATTCAGTAAAACAGACGTTCCAAAATGAGACGCTAAAGCAACAGGAAGGAGCACAGAGCCGAGATGATGAACTCACGAAGCAGAACTTGGGGAGCAGTATCTCGTACTCACAAACAAGGGCAAGGGCCTGCGGGACTGAAAAGCCAAACCCGATGGCGTGGGGAGGGGGCTGAGATCGTCACACGCAGACGGAAAAGTCCGAGAGGCTGAAGCTCTGGTGGCAATGTTGTAGGGAGACTGGCGCGATCCTGCCCCGGGTGAGTCACGTCCCCGAACAGCGACCCCGTAAGCGCAGCAGAGAACGCATGCGGCGGCTTAGCAGACGACAGCTTCTTTTTCAGGGGCCCCTAAAGTGATGCTCACCAGATGTCAGTTGTTTGTTTCTTAGTTGTGGGATTTAGGATGACTTTTTTTTTTTTTAATATCACCTTTTGGTAATTGTCACAAGTTGTCAACGTGCATACATCAATTCTTTTAAAAACAAACGTGTTATTACCTAAAACACATGCAGGGTGTGGAGATGAAAAGCAGACTTTGGAGGGCGCCTGGGTGGCTCCGTGGGTTAAGCATCTGGGTTCAGCTCAGGTCATGATCTCTGGGTCGGGGATTGAGTCCCTCTGCCTGCTGCTCCCCCTGCTTGTGCTCTTTCTCCCAAATAAATAAAATCTTTCTTAAAAAGCCAACTTTGGGTTATGAGAAAAGATTTTTGATTTTCATTTATCCCAGAAGATTGAGCAGAGCACATACTGAACGTTCTATACCCATTAGTGCTGCTGAAAGCACATAAGAAAGCCAGTAAGAATGATTTCCATTTTTCATGGAGTCTAAGATGGCTTCAGCCACAGGCACACCAGTGTGAGTCACAAAGAAGGAGGGATTCTGCCAGCCAAACTTATGACAAGCTATCAATTTAAGATACAATGTATTACAGAGAAGTTAAAACGTGAAAAAATGCACTTAGAGAAATACAGTGGGTCAGGTTGAAATCTGTGTTGCCCATCCTTGCATCTCCGCTCAGCGTAACCCAGTCCCCCGTGCCGGCTAGCCTTCTAACGTGTTCATCTATGCCTCGTTTAGTGGCTTGTGGAAAACAATCACTTAAAAAAACAGACACTTGATAGGTATGTGTCGAGTGGCTAATGATTTTGTTGAATGAAAGAACAACTTACATGAGCGAAAATTTCTATGACTATTTTTTTCCTGCCTCTTAGTGTAGAGAGAATATCTATTTATCAAGAATCTATAATGTGGGAACTGGAGGAAATGTGGACAGTGACTCACAAGGGGCCGAATAAGGCCCCTTATTGCTCGTCCCCTGATCAGCAGCGCACTCAACGTGCATCATGGACAGGAGTGCCTCGTGGGAGCTGGGGATCTGGCACTGTTGCTAAGGAATCCAGGGGACCCAAGGTCATAGGCTCACAGACCTCAGTCCCAGCGGTGGACCCTAACATGGCCCAGAACCCGGCTCCAGTCCCTCTCGGTTGTGGTCCTGGGGCCCCTGGAGAGCACTGGCTTAGACACTCACTTACACATGAGAGAACCTGAGGGACATGCCGGAGTCCAGCGGAGAAGCTCCAGATACCAAAGGAACAGAGGGGTCTGAGGCTGGTGCCCTGGGCAGGGGGAGGGGCACCGCTCAGCCACATCACCACCCAGCAGCACAGCCCAGGCCAAGATAGCCATTCTTAGCCAGGGTTCCCCTTGGGGAGGGGTGGGGGGTAGTGAGAGCGTGTGAGTGAGCATCCGGCTCCCCCAGCTGTGCAGATGCTACCAACGGGGCCCGTCTCCCTCTTGTTCCACCCAGAGTGCTAAGTCGTGAGCTGCAGGACTGGGGGTGGCGAGTGGCTGGGAAAACCACAGCCAGGGCTCAGACGGCAGCCAAGAGGAATCAGCCATGTCTGGTTTCCTCCAGGAGGCCGGCCTGGAAACTGCGGGGACCCCTCAACCGTGGGTCCCCCAGGGGGCCCCTGGGTACCGCCAGCATGCTACCTACCTCACCCCCACACGTTCCTTCTCCACGGCCAGTTCCCTGGCCACACTGCTAACGGGGAGACTGACTCTTGCAGGTAGCTAGTGAGCACGTGCAGAAAGCCATCCTGAGTCCGCAGGCTTGGGAGAGACCATAAGGCTGAGAATTAGCGTCACCTTCGGGAAAGTAGAAGAGAGACAGCGCCTGGCCTGGTGCACCGCAGGATGGAGAAAAGGCAGACAAGCCTAAGAATTTTGCCATTAGGAGGATCAAGATATACAGAGCAGGAGTATGCAGAGAAGGTCTAAGAAGGCATCAGAATCCCTAGCAGGGCTGACCAAAGGTATTTCTCTCCCAAAGGCAGGTCATAAGGACCAAAATAACTTCGTCAAATGGGAAGACAGCATGCAAGACCTCAAAGAACACGAAAAATCAAGGCAACGTGACACCACCCAAAGATCCCAGTAATTTTCCAGTAACCAAAAGATGCCACAGACATGGAGATCTGTGATCTACCTAATAAAGAACTCAAAGTAGCTGTTTTAAGGAAACTCAGTGAGCCATGAGAAAAAACAAAGACAATTCAATGAAATCAGGAGACTGAATGAACAAATTTAGAAGTCTAAAACAGATGAAAATTACCATCCAAAAAAAAAAATCCAAACATAAATTCTGGAGCTGAAGAACTCAATGAGTGAGATAAAAATACCACGGAGAACACAAGAGCGGACTTGACAGGTCAGGAGAAAGAATCTGTGAAGAAGGCAGGAACTTTGAAATTATTCAGTCAGAGGAAAATGAAGAAAAAAGAACCAAAAAGAGGGAAGAAAACCTATGTGAACTATGAGATGCCACCAAGGAAAACACCCTGCAAATTACTGGAGTCCCAGGGAAGACGCGGAGAGAGGGACAGAAGCCGATGTAAAGAAATAGTGGCTGAGAACTTCCCAGATCTGGGGAGAGATAAGGACATCTGAGTTCACGAATGTCCTAGGTCCCCAGACAAATTCAACTTTAAAATCTCTCCTCCAGGACACATTATAATAAAATCAAGGTCAAAGAGAGAATCTTAAAAGCAGCAAGAGAAAAGAAGCGTACCCCCTACAAGGGGAACTCATGAGGCTCTCTGTGGACCTCACCCAGGAACCTTGAGACCAGGAGAGAGCAGGAAAACTGCCACCAAGGACACTTGGAGAGGGAGATGTGCCCAGACAAACAGAAGCAGAAGGGGACCTCCGCCAGAACTGTCTTTTAAGAAATAATGCAAAAAGTTCTTAGGACATTAATTAGCAACATGAAAACATGTGGAAACACATGATGTGCTGGCAAACACGAGTGTGGGGGGGGGATCGAAAACCCTGTCGTACTGTTATGTGGCTGTGTGTTAACTCCGGGAAAGAGTTCTCACTCCAGGAAAGAAAGAAGAAGATGAAAATACTAAAAATAACTAAGCTACAGTGATTTGTTAAACACGTAGTATAAAAAGATACAAATTGTGACCCCAAAAACACAGAAAGGGGAGTCGAAGTGTGCGAATGCTGGATGGTATCCAAGTGAATTTGTTTCCAGAGTATGGCTGATTGTTAGATCTATGATGTTTTTTTCTGTAAGCTTCATATTAACCACAAAGCCAAAACCTGTAGTAGATAAAATTGTCTGTTCACAGAGGAAGGCACCAAGGGAGAAGGCATCAGAAACTATGAAGCATCAGGAAACAATAAGATGACATTGGTAAGTTCTTACCTATTAATAGTTACTCTAAACGTAGATGGATTGAGTTTTGCAGTCAAAAGGCATAGCGAGCCTGAGTGGATTGAGAAGGAGACCCAGCTACAGGCCGCCTGCAAGAGACTCACTTGAGCTTCGAGGACACACACAGGCTCAAAGTCAAGGACAGGAAAAGATTCCAGGCAGGTGCAAACCAAAGGAGAGCCGCGGGTAGCCCGGCTTACATAGGACCAGAGAGACCTTAACACAAAAGCAATGATAAGACAGAGGTCATTGTACAATGATAAAGAGGTCAGTTCATCAAGAAGATAAAATAACTGTAAATATCTATGCATGTGACATTGGAGAGCCTGAATATATTAACCAAACACTAACAGATCTGAAGGGAGAAGTAGACGATACGTAACAGTAGGGGATTTCAGTACCCCACTTTCATCAGTGGACAGAATCAGGGAAACGTTGGATGTGAACCTACTTTAGAACAAATATACTGAACAGAAGCATACAGAACATTCCATCCAACAGCAGAATGCATGTTCCTGTCAAGTACACACGGAACACTCTCCAGGATAGACCATATGTTAGGTCACAAGAAACCGTCTCGGCAGACTTGGGAAGACTAAAATCATACCAAGTGTCCTTTCTGACCACAATAATTGAAATTAGAAATCTTTGGGGCGCCTGGGTGGCTCAGTGGGTTAAAGCCTCTGCCTTCGGCTCAGGTCATGATTCCCGGGTCCTGGGATCGAGCCCCACATCGGGCTCTCTGCTCAGTGGGGAGCCCGCTTCCCCCTCTCTCTCTGCCTGCCTCTGTGCCTACTTGTGATCTCTGTCAAATAAATAAATAAATAAATAAATAAATAAATAAAATCTTAAAAAAAAATCATTAAAAGGGGGTGACTGGCTGGCTCAGTCAGTTGGGTGTGTCTGCCTTTGGCTCAGGTCATGATCCTGGCATCCTGGCAGTCTGTTTCTCCCTCTGCCCTTCACCCTGTTCAAGCTGTCTGTCTCTCTCTCTAATAAATAAATAAAGTCTTTAAAGACAGAAAATCATTAAGAGGAGGAAAATTGGAATATGTACAAATGAGTGGGAATTAAACATCACTCTTGAACAACCAATGAGTCAAAGAAGAAATCAAAAGGAAAATGAAAATATCTTGGAGCAAAACCAGAAACACAACATATTAAAACGCATGAAATCCAACAAATACAGTTCTAAGAGGAAAGTTTATAGCGTTAAACACTTACATTAAGAAAAAAGAAAGATCTTGGAGTGCCTGGGTGGCTCAGTTGGCTAAGTGCCTGACTCTTGATTTCGTCTCAGGTCATGATCTCAGGGTCATGGGAAGGAGCCCCAAGTCAGGCTCCATGCTCAGTAGGGAGTCTGCTTGGGATTCCCTCTCCTTCTGCCCCTCCCCTCACTCACACACTCTCTTTCAAACAAATAAATAGACCTTTTATTAAAAAAAGGAATAAAGGGCACCTGGGTGGCTCAGTGGGTTAAACCTCTGCCTTTGGCTCAGGTCACGGTCCCAGGGTCCTGGGTTCAAGCCCCGCATTGCGCTCTCTGCTTAGCAGGGAACCTGCTTCCCCCTCTCCCACTCCCCCTGCTTGTGTTCCCTCTCTCGCTGTGTCTGTCTCTGTCAAATAAATAAATAACATCTTTATAAAAGATAATAAAAAGAAAAAAGATCTCCAACGTAACCTGAGACCTCAAGGAACTGGAAAAACACCGTAGTAAGCCCAGAGTTAGCGGGAGGAAGGAGATAACGAAGACTGGAGCAGGAACAAACGGAGGTCAGGAAAGTGATAGGAAAACAACTAAACTAAGAGCTGGTTTTTTAAAAAGACGAATAAATCTTTGGCTAGACTAAGTAAAAAAGAGAAAATTCAAATAAAATCAGGAATGAAAAAAGGAGATCTCACAACTGATAGCACAGAAACAGAAAGGGTCATGAGCCTACCGAAAACAGTAATATACCCCAGATCGGATGACCTCGGAGAGAAGGGTCATGTCCTTGAAACACACGACGTAGGAAGACTGACTCATGAAAAATGGAACATCTACACAGACTGAAAATAGGTAAGAAGTTTGAATTGGTTCCCAAAAATCTCCCAACAAAGAAAAGCCCAAGCTCAGGCTGTTTCCCGGGTGAGTTCTACCCAATCTTTAAAGAATTCATGCTAATCGTCAAACTTGAAAGATTAAAGAGGAGGGAACACTTCTAGCTCATTATACAAAGCCAGCGTTACAGTTATACCAAAGCCGGATAAGGATCCTACGAGATGAGAAAGCCCTTTACGGTAAGACCAGTAGCCCTGAAAAATACAGGTGCGGAAAATCTCAACAAAATATCAGTAAACCGAATTCAACAGCACATTAAAAGAATCGTGTGCCATAATCAAGCGGTCTTGGCAATATTTTTTAGATATGACACCAGAAGCACAGGCAACAGAAGCAAAGGTCAACGAGGAGGGCTTCAGCAGACCCACAGTGGGCTATCTGCCTCACCCCTGAGAGAAAGGCTGTTACCCAAAAGACGGTAGTTAACAAGTGTTGGCAAGGATGGGAAGTAAAGGGAACCCGGCACACGGTTGGTGGGAACACAAATGGTACAGCCACAGTGGAAAACAGCATGGAGGTCCACCAAAAAAATTAAAAATAGGGGCGCCAACTGGCTCCGTTGATGGAACATGTGACTCTTGATCTCAGGGTCACGAGTTTGAGCTCCACACTGGGCATGGCGATTATTTTTAAAAAACCAAAACTAGAACTACCATATTCTCTGGCAATCCTACTTCTGGGCGTGTATCTGCAGGAACCAGAATCATGACCTTGAGGTGACCTCTGTACATGTTCCCTGCACCGTTATTCACAGTAGCCAAGATCCAGAGTGACCTGAATGTCTGTCCGTGGGGGACTAGACAAAGAAGTTGTTGGTGGTGGGGTGTGGGGGGGTGGACTATTACTCAGCTATGAAGAGAAGGGGAATCCTGCCGTTTGTGACCACATGCGTAAACCATCGAGGCATTTTGCTGTGTGACGTCAGAGAAAGATGAATAGAAGATGATCTCATATGCGGAATCTAAAAAAGCCGAATGTTAAAAAAAAATTGAAAGGGTGGACTTGTAGAAACAGGAGAATGGTAATTACTGTGGGCTTTGGGTGGGGAACGGGGGGGACGTTGGTCAAATGGTGCAGATTTCCAGTTTTAAGGTGGATAGGTTCTGGGAATCTTGTGAATGGCGTGGCGAGTCTGAAACGACGCTGTAGGACGTGCTCGGAAGCGGCTGGTGGTGGAGATCTTCAGTGTTCTCACCACGTCCGCACACACAAGCGCTGATGACGTGACGTGACGGGGGAGCTGACCGTTTCTCAACACAAATGTGGGTCAGACCCTCCCATTGTACGCCTTAGACTTACACAATGTTAAGTATCAGTTATATCTCAAGAGAGCTGAAAAAAAGGAAATCCTCAATATTTCTTAACAATTTTTATTTATTCCTACTTTTAAAATATACGACTATGTATTGTAAGAGTACATAGCTGAATGTATATCTGGAATTTTACATATTTTGAGCACTTCCCATGTTAACAAAAATTCTTCATAAATACAGTGCGGATGCCGTTACGTTATCACGTTGTACGAACGCGTCATAACCCATTTAACGTCTGCTCTGCTGTCGAGAATACGCATAGTCTCCACCTTTCCACTCAAAATAGGCACAGGATAGACACATAATTTCTCTCGAGGGAAGCTCGCAGATACAGACCTATACCTTGTCTACAATGTCATTCTGGAACCTCAGTTTTAGTAGATAACCAGTTCATAACATACGTAAGATAGAGCAATGAAATTTAGCGTCCTAACAAAATAGCAAATCCTGATCTATATGAATTTCAATACTTCCTTTAAAAATAGTGTAGTGGGGCGCCTGGGTGGCTCAGGCAGTGAAGCGTCTGCCTTCGGCTCCAGTCATGGTCTCAGGGTCCTGGGATCGAGCCCCACATCGGGCTCCCTGCTCAGTGGGGAGCCTGCTTCCCCCTCTGCCGCTCCCCCTGCTGGTCCTCTCTCTCTCTGTCAAATAAATTAATTAAAATTTTTTTAAAAAACAAAAATAGTGTGGAGCGTAGCACAACAGATAACGAAGCTGAACCATGACATCGCCCGCGGGAAACTGATGTAGCATCGTGCGTCGGCTGGACACAAATAAATTTCTGAAGTTGGGGGTCACGTCCTTTCTATTTCTATGGGTCAGTCATGGATGCCGCCTGTCTCGTGGTCAAAACAGAGGAAGATGTGGAACCAGGGTTTATTGCAGTCGTACAAGAAAGCTCAAGATCGGTTGTGCAACGACATTCTTCCCCATCTTTGTTCCTCGAGGGAGAGCATGCAGGTCCGTCCACTCTCCCATGGGACATAAGGTCTAGTTTCTTTTCTTCTAATATGAAAGGGAGGTCAAGGAATGGGAATTACAAGAACGTTGTCAGGATGTGAAGGTTTACGTAGAGACACTTGTCTGACTGTTTTGGGTATGTGTGAAAAAATATAGTTATTATGGTAGGAAATCAGTTGATAGACTTTAAAGTTTTATTAATGGACAAATCAATATTAAGGAGCTCATAATTTATTACTAGTTAAAGATTCAACATTGAACTTCACATGGATTTCATTTCTATTCATAAGTCCAGTATTAGTGGGAAGATCGGTGAGAAGGAGGGAAGGATGTCATAAATTCACTTCTTTAATGCACGAGTAATATCGCTATTGACATACGTGACCCTTCTCAGCACGGCCGTTGCCCTTCCCTACAGAGGACATTATCTGTTCTGTCTACACTGGAGTGGCAGAAGTAACTGCACATGTCTAAAAAGGGAAGGTTTTTCCTCCAATGACATTGTCCCTAAGTATCCAAGGACGTTTCAGAAATTCTGCTTTTGACGTGCCCCTCCCAGAGATTTTCACCTCATCTAGAGATACCAGAGGGGCACCTGGGTGGCCCGGTTCACGAAGCATCTGCCTCTTGGTTTTGGCTCAGATCGTGATCTCAGGGTCCGGGGAATGAGCCGCGTGTCAGTGCTCAGCGGGGAGCCTGCTTGTCCCTCTTCCTCTGCCCCTCTCGCTCGTGCTCTGTCTCTGTCTCTAAAAATTTCTTTAAAAATACAAGAAATTCTTTAACTATAAGAAAACTCCTTAACTTTGTTCAAGCGAGCTTCGTCAGACCTCGTTGGCATCAGAACTGTCTCTTCCTTCTCCCACCCTCATTTTCCGGTCGCTCCTGGGAAGAACTCCCACTCCAATAGCAGCGTGTCTGCCATGGCACTGGTTGGTTTGCTCGGGCCCATGACAAAATAAATACTGGACGGCTGGACAACAGACGTTTACTGCCTCACGTCCCGGGGCGGGGGCCCGAGGTGCCAGCATGGGCAGGGCTAGTGTCTCCCTGGCCTCTCTCCTGGGCGTGCGGACGCCATTCTCTCTCCGTGTCCTCATGTGGTCGTCCCTCTGCGAGTGTCTATGTCCGGGTCTCTTCTTACAGGGATTCCGGTCTTACGGGATTAGGAGCCAACCTCACAACCTCATAACCTCCTCTTACCTTAGTCACCTCCTCAAAGACCCCGTCCCCAAATACAGTGACATTCTGAGGTCTACATGTCAATTTGGGGGCACACAATTCAGCCCATAATCAGTACGAAGAGCGTCGGAATAAGACCTAGAGGTTCTCTGGCTCTACTTCCCCCTTTTGATCCCGGTTTTCATCTCTGAAGAGCAGGAACAACAGTATCTCCTTAGTGTTGGGTGAGGGTAAGTCCCAGTGGACACGCCCTGCCGACTGCTTGGTGTGGAGCGGCTGAGGGCTCCGCAAATCTTGGTTGCTTGACCTACACTCCTTTCCCCAACCTTTCTCCCAACACCCACCTTCCGCCTCCCCAGACAGCCTGAACCTGTGGGTTTGGAAGCTGCACTGCAGCATCGTTACCTGCAGATACGGGGGGTACGGGGTGGAGGACGGTGGGGGGAGGCTCCCTCCCACGGACCCTACCCAGCCCTGCACGCCCTCTTTCGTCTGCAGATGCAGGCGGTGTATGTCGGTGGCTGCGTGTCTCCTTGCAAACCTGGCCCTTTGGTTCTGGCCCCTGGGCTCAGCGCTGCAGAGCTCGGACCACAAAGCAGCCTCGTAGAGCTCCGGCGCTCAGGACTAACGTGTTACTGCAGAAGCCAAGGGTGTTTGCTGAAACGTGCCGTGATTCGCTCTCCGGGGAAGGGGCGATTGAGAGTCACGATGAAAACACCAAATAAAGACCAGGGAGCCTCTGCCTCGGTCGGACAAATAACGCGAAACTTGGTACTTTCTAAGAGGCCGGCGGCCGGGTGTGATGGAAATCCCCACGCTCAGCTCGGAGCCACGTGACATTCTCCCTCTCTGTCTGCCCCCCTGCTCCTGCTCTCTCTCTAAAATAAATATATCTTTAAATATATATATATATATATCTTTAAAAAATAAATAAGCTGGAGCAATTTCATCTTAACTAGAAGCTTAACAAATACTTAAGAGGATACAAGAATCAAAATATAAAATTCAGAGTCCTTTCTGCGTAGTTAAGGAAGGAGAAACAGAGACATGACAAAGGTAATTCTACCACACTCGGGCCCGTTGTAAAACAGGAGCAGACTCGTGACCTTCGCCCGTTCTGTGGTTCTCACAACAGAGAGCTGTAGGTGGCGGTTCTCGGGGCGTCGCACAGCGCGGCCCCCCCACAGCTGACCCGGGGAGGTGGAGCGAGCCAGACGTGAGGTACGGGGCGGGAGACGGCGGGGGAGGCTCACCCGCATACCGTGTGTACTGGAGGGGCTGCGTGCGCCCTCGGTCCCATAGCGCCAGGCCGCGTGTCCCTGCTCTCAGCCCTGGGCCCACACTGAGCACCGCCTCTTCCTTGTGTCCTTCTGCATTCCGATGACTTTCTCTGCCAGCCCCGGGAAAGCCCTAGGAACGTGGGGACTCGGTGTGGTCCCCTAATTGCCTGGATCCTACAGTCGCTGCTGGTCCGGGTTTCTTCCTGCTACGACAAAGTTAACACAGTTTTCAGCCCTACACAGTCCGCGTCATGGTGATGATGTAATTGCCCACGGCATCTGTCGTCGGGAAGATGAAGATGAACGACGCGCAGAACCGCTTCATGAGGGGGAGGAAGGGCCTCCGGCCGCTGGGACGCCCTGGGGCTGTGCGTTCGGAGCAGCCAGGAGCCCAGGTAGCTGTGCAGGGCGCGCCCCAGAGCAGTCCCATCCGGAGTCCGCAGTGAGGCCGTGTGGGTTCAGAGCTTTCCAGGCACGAGAACAGGCACCTGCAGAAATCACATGACTTGTTGCGTGGGTCCCCGGGGCACTGCCGATCGGCGAATGCTGGATGGCTCAGGCAGGGGTGCGGCGACACAGCACCGGGATGCCCGGCGCCCACCTCCCCTCACGGTGAGCTCTGCGCCCTGCCTCCAGCGCAGTGGGTGCAGTCTCAGACCCACGGCGTGGGCGGTCGGGGGCTGTTTGTGTCCCGTGCTCCTGCCCCTCCAGACGTCGGGAGACAGTTCGGGGCTTCAGCCTGGGCTTGGTGGGACCCCAGCATCTGCGACCGCAGCTGATTTTCCTTCCTGTTTCCGGAGGGGCCCTCTACGTGCTCTGCGGGTCCCTGTAGCTCTCTTGGTGGACTCAGGAGCCCAGAGTGCACTTGTCATTGGGAGAGAACCCAAACCCCAAGGCTTTAGGAGAGCACGAGTCACCTCAACCCTGGGCAGAACCCCTCCAGCTTGGGCTCTAACTCCCAGGCAAGAGCCCTTTTATCCCAAGTCACCTGTGAGGTGTAGGGAAATTTAAATTTACCTTGTGATGCTTGTTTTATTTATTTATTTTTTAAAAAGACTTTATTCATTTATTTGACAGACAGAGATCACAAGTAGGCAGAGAGGCAGGCAGAAAGAGGAAGGGAAGCAGGCTCTCCACCGAGCAGAGAGCCCGATGCGGGGCTCGATCCCAGGACCCTGGGATCATGACCTGAGCTAAAGGCAGAGGCTTCCTGGGTGGCTCAGTGGTTAAAGCCTCTGCCTTCAGCTCAGGTCATGATCTCAGGGTCCTGGGATCGAGTCCCGCATCGGGCTCTCTGCTCAGCAGGGAGCCTGCCTCCTCCTCTCTCTCTGCCTGCCTCTCTGCCTACTCGTGATCTGTCAAATAAAAAATAAATAAATAAATAAATAAATAAAAAATAAAGGCAGAGGCTTAACCCACTGAGCCACCCAGGTGCCCCTTGATGCCCGTTTTAAAAACAAGTAAATACAACTAAAACACAGAGACGTGTATGTGGGCTCGAAGCTGAGACCTGGCAGCCAGACCCCCACACGTGATTACAGGTCGTGGACATTTCACTTTCTCACTGTGGGCTTTTATTATTCCAATGTCTCCAGAAAGTAAGGTGTTACTTTCGTTAAGGGAATAAAATGTTTTTTGAGAAGTGTATAGACAGTGAGAAACACGGGGCTATAGACGGTGGCTGGAAAGCTTTCCAGTCCTCAGCTGGGGGGCCAGACACCCCTATGTCCCCTGTCCGGTCGTGGCCCATCAGCCCTAGGTCTCATTCGTGCTCCCAGTCTGTGCTTCCTAGAACCCCCTAGGTTTTACTTGGGCCCAGCAGAAAAGGGCAGCTTGGGTCGATGTGTCCTGTTCTGTCCCTCGTCAGCCTTTTCTTCCTTTTACTATGACCCTTAAATCTGTCTGGATTGAATTAAGTAAAAAAATTTTTTTCTTCCAACTTGATACTCAAAAACTAGTGCGAGGGCAGGAAAGTGGCAGAGGATTCCACGCCTCGAGTGCAGAAATGCGGCTGTGTAATGTGCCCCGCAGACCTCTTCCTTGTCTCCGACAGAACGTTACCCTCGTGAACCGTCCTGGGTAACTGCTTCCCCTCAGGCACGGGAGGACTTCCTCAGAGTAATTTTAGTCCCCGCAGCGCGTTTCCACGGATATTTTTTTTTTAACATTTTATTTATTTTTATTTGAGAGAAGAGAGAGACAGTGAGAGAGAGCATGAGCGAGGAGAAGGTCAGAGGGAGAAGCAGACTCCCTGTGGAGCTGGGAGCCCGATGTGGGACTCGATCCCGGGACTCCAGGATCATGACCTGAGCTGAAGGCAGTCGTCCAACCAACTGAGCCACCCAGGCGCCCCTCCACGGATATTTGACAAACCAGAACGAGATGCGCTTCTCGCTGGTGCTGGGATGGGGGAGAGAAGCCCGACGTGAGGGCTGCCACGCCTGCTTCAGGAGGAGAAACCACTGCATCCAGGGCCAGGATGGGCTTCACAGGAGGAGAGATTCCAGATGGTTCTAGGTGGCAGGGCCCAGCTGGCAGGTGCCGGGGAGCGTCTCCCCAGGTGGGCGCTCTGCAGCCGGAAGGAGGCGATGGGGGTGGGCAGCGGCAGGGGAGCGAGGACAGCAGCCTCCTCTGGAGACGCCGCCTGCAGGTTCGGCCCCTGGGGGCCCAACGAGCTTCAGGAGGGCTCGGATCAGCGGCTTACTCGGGGCGTGGACGGTCGGCATCTCCTGGAAGGCCCCCGCCACGGTCCGACGGGTGTCCGGGGTCCCCTGCTGCTCAGATGCGCGGGAAGCTTCTTGCTACATGGACCCCGCGTGCCCCGTGGATCCCGCACCCTGCTGGGCAGACGGTGGGCGTCGGGAGTTCCGTCGTTCGCCGTCACCCGATCGCTGATCCACCCAGCCAGGAACGACCCCAAGTCGTTTTGTTCCTGGTTTAGAAGGTTCTAATTCTATGGTTTTCAGACTATATTCTGCAGAGACTTCCAGAATCTCGGCTCGATTTGGGGGCTGGTGAGTAGAACAAGGCTGCAAAACGGGGTCCTCCATCGGAGCAGGGGGCAGGCCCCGCACATGGGGTTTGCAGGAGTGCGCCCAGGGTGACATTCCCCTTACAGATGGCACAGGCCAGGCCAGGTTTTATGAGTTTCCCAGAAACTTCCAGTGAGGGGTTGTTCTGATCAAAGCAGTTCACAGCAGGTGCTTCTGCAGGAAGGGACCCTGCCGCTGAGCCACCCTCCTTCCCTGTGTCCGTGCCCCGGAGGAGTTCTGCCTTCCCACACTGGGACATGGCCATGGGACAGCAGCAAACTTGTCACGGGGAGGGGCTCACTCTGTCGTGGGACCTCTGGAGTCCAGAGCCCAAGCTAGTCTTTCGGACACATGTGGCCCTCTCCGATGGCCAGAGCCACCTGCAGGGACAGGAGTGAGGCCATCAGACCTGCATGGCCACATCCAGCCCTGGATGTCCGAACACTGGTCGTGGCATCGTGAGCAGACAGAGACACCCCTCGACTTTGTAGCCGCTGTGCAGCTGAAGGTCAAGTGTCCCTTCTGACTCGAGGCATGAACTGGACTGGAAACGGGGTCTTGCCGCTTCTGAGCTCTTTAAATCTATGCTCGCCGCTGAACTTCCGCCCAGAAGGCCTGCTCTGGTTACACGTCGGGCTCACATGGAATTGCTAGTGTAAATAAAAATGACCAGCTATTTGGAGAAGCTGAGAATTTGTCATACTCACATATAACCCTGATGTCACCGTACGGGGTGTTCTGGTTCCGCTCCATGCACCCGAATGGTCACTGGCTCTGATGTCTTATTTACATAAACTTTCTCTAATCTCAACCTTTTAAACCCCAACTTTTTATTTGTTTGCTTTGGCCATTTAGTTCACTAATGGCTTTCTGGATTCTTTTGGTTCGAACTGAACGCATGTTCCTGCATCGGTGAGGACGTCCCCCGACCATGAAATGGCATAATTCCACCTGTTTCTTTCTCCCAGCTGATCCCATGGGGGCCCCTCTGAAGAAGTTCATCGTATTCCCAGAACCTACTGCTCCAGTTCTTGCCGTGGTTCTGCTGCCCCAGCTGAGTTCTCTCTGCCGAGCTTGTGGTCTGCCTTTGTACCTGCCAGTCCCTGCTGCTTCTGCGTCTGCGTGGGGCTCGCTGCCCTGGGAGGGGACCCCCTGCCAGGAGCCATGCGGGGGAGTGTTGGCCTCTGGGGTGCCTCGTGGGGTCTCGCTGGCTTGGAGGGTCCCCAGGCCGGCTGAACGGTCTGTCTCTTCCAGGTGCCTCCCGGAAGCTGCGAGGCTGTTCCGTGCTTGTGCCAGGAACGGCTGATGTGCACAGGGACAGCTATATTACTGGGCACACCCTCCCCATGTGTGACATCAGTTTTTTCTCTTAAGATAAGTTAAAACACACCATTTTGACTAGAAGGTCCTACAGGGTCAGTGTTTCCATTGTTGTGGCAGGAGGAGAAATGACATAGGGGGTGAATGGTCACAGGAAAGGCAGCGTGGCAAAACAGGGGTCCAAGTAGGGCGGGTGAGGAGAAGGACGGGGCCACGGGCAAGGACATGGCCCAGGGGCCATCATCCTTCATGTGGAAATTGCTTACCTCTCATTTTCCTTGGAGCGATAGGCTATCAAGAAGATTCTGTTAACATTCCACGTTCCCAGAAGGGAAGAGCTACCTTCCCTGGGGTCCGAGCGCGAGCACTCCCATCCCCACGTGGCAGCTGCTTGCAGGGGGCTCGGGACACAGACCCCGGCAGGCTCGGGGGGCCTGAGCAGCTGGACAGTTTTGCTGGATGGCTCCAGGAGTGTCCGGGGGCCTCTGGGGCCAACTCTAGGACCAGGACCAAGAGGAGAACCGGTTGCAGAGGATGGAGACAGCGGGTGGGGCCAGGGACGGCACCTGCAGTAGAAGGTGGGCGGGGCGTGCCTTGTGCCCCCTGACCACGCCCCGTGAAAGCTCTGATTGGCTTCTATCCAGTCTGTCCAGTATACCGCGCCCACCTTCCCCCAAACCAAAGCAGCCCCTGTCTTCCAGGAGTTTCCAGAGCAGCACCAGAGAGACCTTCGCTTCCTCCCAAGGGTGCTGTAGATCTCTAAATATAGGGGACGTGCCTGCGTGTCTCCCTTTGAGCTTCTGGAACCTGGATTTTAAAAACAAGTCAGTTAAAGCATAATGATTTCCTTTACTTAGTCCAAGGATTTATACGGAAAGCTTTCATTAGGATAGAATCTCATCTACAGAATTTTGATTACCGTAGAAATTTAAAACATACACACACAACCCAAATTGGACCAAATCCGCTAGTTTGATGAGAGATGTCTTTCGATGGGGTTAAGCACGGCCTGCCCATTTGAGCTTTTCCAGCTTTGCTGGGCCTGGGAGTGCCCAGACTGAGTTGTCGTGGTCACTGGCACATTTGGTCTGGTAGCAAAGCCTTTGACATGTTCGCCCAGGAGAAGAGGCCTCATGAGGTGGTCGGTGGACGGTGGGGGCCTCAGTCATTTCCATGTCCATGTTCCCAGGTCTTCTAACAAATAGTAAATGCCCCACAAGCTTACACCCATCCCCGACTTCCCTGTTTCATGAAACAACACTTTCCCAATTCAGCAAACAATCAGAAATATGCGTAAAGTGTAACATATAAGGATGTCCGTCGTGGGTTTACCTGGAAGAACAAAAACACGTGAGTTACAACACCGCTGATAAAACCACGTGTAGCCCCATCACTGGGCACCAGGGAAATGCAGGTAAGCATCACAGCCCGCATCGCCTCACACCCGTCAGGATGCTCATATCAGCAAGAGAGAGAGACAACAAGACATGCGCAGGATGTGGAGGAGAGGGGAGCCTCCTGCACTGTTGGGGGGGGGTGTCCACTCTGGAAAACCATAATGAGGTCCTCACAAAATTGGAAATGGAACCACCTCCCAACCCAGCAATTCCTCTTCTGGGCATGTGTCCAAAGGAAATGGAAACGGGATCTCAGAAGGATGTCTCTGTTCCCATGTGCGTAGAGACACGCTTCACAGGAGCCAAGAAGCAGAAGCAGCGGAGACGTCTGCCGATGCATGAACGGGTAGAGAGTTGGTGCTGTCTCCATCCAGCTACTCGGCGTAAGACCCGGGAGGTCCTGCCGTGGGCAGCAGCAGGGCCGGATTCAGGGCACCACACCAGGGAATTCAGCCAGGCTGAGAACGACCGTTCTGCGTGGGCACCTCCTTGTAGACTCCGAAACAAAGTCAGATTGCAGGAAGGGTAGAAAAGGGGTTGCCAGGGGCTCGGGGCTGGGGAGACCAGGGGGAGGTCGGTTAAATGGTACAAGCCGTCAGCTGAATTTCTTAGAAAATCATGTATTACACAAAACCATGCAATGAGCTCAGCAGATATTCACAGTATAAACTTGGGCTTTATTTGGTCTTTGGTCTGTTGCGGTAATGTCAGTGTGCTCACGACAGCAAGCTCGCTGCCCCCACATAAATATCTTTACTTTTTATGAGACAAGTAGTGCATTGTCGTACAATTTCAAGCAATGTGTACAATTACATACATTTATAAGTTATGCCACCCAGGCAGAGCGAGCAGCAGATAAAACCCTGCGCGGCCGGCCGGCAGGAGCTCCTGCGCGGCGTGGGGCCGGGGTCCGGAGGGGACAATAGTCTTCAAGAAGTTTTCATGATGAAATTCTTCCTTAAACTTTATTTTGGAAAATACAAGGTAGCAATCAGAAGTAGGAACATTGTATTTGTGTGTTTCATTGATTATATATTTGAGCATTTAATGATAGTTAACGAAACTCATGCCCCCTTAGAACAGATTCAGCAGAAATGTTCAGCACTTTATTTTTTTAATTTTTAATTTTTTTAAAGATTTTATTTATTTATTTGACAGAGATCACAAGCAGGCATAGAGGCAGGCAGAGAGAGGAGGAAGCAGGCTCCCCATGGAGCAGAGAGTCCAATGCAGGGCTCAATCCCAGGACCCTGAGATCATGACCTGAGCTGAAGGCAGAGGCTTTAACCCACTGAGCCACCCAAGCGCCCCTATTTTTTTTTATTTTTAAAGATTTTTATCTATTTATTTGACAGAAAAGCAGGAAGAGAGGGAACACAGACAGGGAAGAAGCAGACTTTGTCATCCCGGGACCCTGGGATCATGACCTGAGCCAAAGGCAGATGCATAACGACTGAGCCCCCCCAACATCCCTGTGCAGCACTTCAAAAACCATTTGGAAAACATTTACATGCTATTGTGGTCCAGCCTGAAGTGCCGTGTTTGTTGATAAAATATTTCTGTTCCTTAACTTTCATCACGACTTCTTGAACACATGCTACATCGCGGCATTTTCCCAGGCCACACTGTAACGGCCTTACTCCGGATTCCTTATCCTTCAGTCCCAAAAATTGTCAGTGTGAACAAACCAGAAAACTTAGCAGCCTTACTGGTTTTTTTTGTATTTCTATCTTTATCTCCTTCTTTCCTCCCTTTCTTAATTCCTTCCTTCCCTCCCTCCCTTCCCCCGCCTTCCTTTCCTCCCTCCTTCTCTCCTTTTTCCTTCTTTCCTTCTTACCTTCCTTCCCTCCTCCCTCCCTCCTTTGTGGGAGATCAGGGAATCAAATGAAGACTTGGGACCGTGTGTCCACAGAGATGGCCTCTCCCAAGGGCTGCTAATGCGGGTCAGTGCTCAGTAGGACCGTGTCCAGCCCCCCAGCTCTACTCAGCACGTGGCCCCAGGACCCCTCCCCAGAGACGGGCAGGTTTCCTCCAGCTGTCAGGGAGGAAGAACCACACACAGTCAGTGATAAAAAGGCCAATTTGAGTTTCACGCAGACTTCCTGGTCCTTGTGTCCTCTGTTTCCCAAGAAACTAACAGGAACGCCATTGAGATGGGAGTGGGGGCAGGACCTTCGGGGCAGCGACTGGGTGTTCAGATATGACATTAACAGGTATGTGAGGTTAGAGCTGTGGACACGTGCCCGGGGGAGGGAACGGGCCCCCGGAATCTGAGCGTGGACTTCCGGGATGTTTGGAGCTCATGTTGGCTAGTGGAAGGACAAGTCTCCAGGATGGGTGTCCTTTGGTGGGATCACGGGGTCTTGAGCCTCCTCTCTGCTGCTGCCCCGTGGATCATGGGGATCGGCTAGTCTCTCCCCTGTGCCCGGCCCCGCAGGGGAACCATCATCCTCCTGCCCAAGATCAAGAGAGACCTAGTGCTCTCACGGGCACTGTCCCATCCTCTGTTGGAAAGAGTGTCGCTGGCCAGCAACTCAGCTTCTGAAAGGTTCCTCTGGTAACTCTCGGTCCTTAATGTTTCTATGTTGCCTTTTTCCTGGACGACGTTTTCCTTGCATTTACTTACAATAAGCGTCCGTGAAATGATGTAATGCTTTCTGTAGCTATCACCTGGTGACATCATCTCCAGAAGGATAGTTGCGGCGTGAGCGGCTCACACTCGTGATAGGGGTGGGATCATGGTTTATAGAACCCACTGCACATAACCGAAAGAATTCCCTTCCTCGCTCTTTTTTTCTTTTAAGTAATAATGCCTTTGGTTTCAGACCGAATTAAGTCTGTGTTCTTTTGTCGTGGAAAAAGGAGTAACACCTTAACGTTGCTAGACAGGCACAGTGTTCTCCCAGCGAAATAGAACAAAGATCCAGAAACGTCTTCATATTGTTTTTCTTTATTCAAGGAACATTGAAAATTGTGAGTATTAGACACTAAACCCCAGAAATGAGATAAGATTTACTGACATTTTGATGAAAGCCAGGCATAGCTGAACGTTTTCTCTCTCCTCACAAGCGCACAAATGTGGACGTCGCCGTAGATCCCTTCGGTGCTTCTGACTCCTGCTCTCAGACGTGCATCTTGAAGACGTTTAGTATGACTTCCTCAGATCAGACAGATGAAACTTAGCTCTCCCTTTCTATTCATTTAAGCAAGGACACGAAGACATTTGCTAACTCACAAAATGTGTAAATTTGAGCTTGTGTTTGCTAGACAGCCATGGCCCGTGTGGCTGGAACTTGTGATTGAGTGTGAAGACGGACCTTCCTCCAAGCTTCTGCTGAAGTTACTCCACGGAGAAGAAGACAGAGCTACTGTCCCACCACCTGTCGTGTCACCAGGAGGAAGGGGCTGGCTTGGCTTTGGCGGACGCAGCATCTGACATGGAAAGCGAGGAAGGATGCTTCCAGGGTCTGGCTAACCCTTCCTGCTGCAGGGAAATGAAATGGGAAAGACCGCATTTGGGGAAGAAATATGACGGAAGTGCTAAGATCTGACGCCGTTCAGCAGGGCACTCGGAGGTCAGTTATCAGATGAAAACACAAAGCCAGAGCAACACAGCCACATCTGCCCCACAGTGCTGCCCCCTGCACCCCTGCCTGGGGTGGGAAGTCCCTGCCCACATCCAGATGAGCCCTGGCTCCCACGGGCTTCTGAGAGAGAGAGGTCCCTCAATGATGAGCCAGCAGAGGGAGGAAAGGGAAGACCAGTGCCCTACGAGCCAGCCAGGACTTGCTCCGCTCGGCAGCCTTAACCTCGGTAAGCTCTCGGAAGCCTTTCAGGAACACCAGTACTGATCTTACACAAATGACTTCAGAAAACAAAAGGAGAAGAAACGTACCCAGCCTGTTGTTTGGGACTGGCACAACCCTGGTATGGAAGCCAGAGGAAGGCTTCCTGGAAAGGAGAAGTCCGCATCTGTCTCTCCTCAGAGCGACAATGCAGACATCCGGGACGAAACATTGGGGAATGGAAATCAGTAAAACAAGAAGGAAAAACACCTCACCACCAAGATGGGTGTATTCCAGGAAGAGATTAGCCTTATTAAATCAATCAGTGTAATCCATCATATTGACACGTAAGTAAGTGAGAAAAGTAATATGATCACCAAGGTAGAGTTATAAAAAGCATTTCATAAAGTTGAGCATGTACTCATAATTTAAAAAAATACAACTCTGAGCAAACTAAGAATAGACAGGAACATATTTAATCTGATAAAGATGGCAAGAGGACGGCTAGCAGACCCCAGACCTGATGGGGAAAGGTAGAAGACAGGCCCGAGAGACGAGGTCCGCACAGGGATGTGAGCTAACACCGCGCCTCTCCAGCTTTGTACCCGAGGGCTCAGCCAGTGCCACACGTATTGCCAAGAAATGAGGTTATAAGAACCATAAAGCAATACATAACACTCTTGTTTTCATGGATGACCATGCCCACAGAAAAGCCAAACCAATCTATAGGTAAACTGCTAGAATTAATAAGTGAGCTTCGTATTGTTGAACATACTAAACATTGCATTCTGTATTGCATTGTACTTCCGTTTTCAAGAAAGAAAGAAAAAAGTAAATATTTGTAATAGACACCATTAAGGTAGCATCAAAAATGTCAAAGACTCAGAAATGAATCTAACAAAAGACCTGTCCAGGAAAAATGGCAGAGCCTCATCCTGAGAAGTTTCCAGAACCCAACGAGAGTGGGCTAAGGACCGTCTGTGACTGACCGGACCCTGCACCAGTACGTGAAACCCCCCCATTCTCTCAGACTTCTCCTCCCTTTGTTTCCCAGCAGGCCTCGCCGAGCTCCCTGGAACGCACAGGAGTCTGAGCAGCCGGGTCGGCCTTGGGCAAGGTGGGGGACTCAGCGTGTGGAGGGCCGGGTGGTGCTGAGAAGCTGCACGGCCACGCCAGGGGGTACTGCGGACGTGTGAGCAATCGGATGGGACAGAAAATCTAGAGACGGGATTTGCGGTCGTGGGATGTGTGGCAGGTTGGTGGGGCAAGGATGGAGGTTTCCAGTAGGCACTGCTGGGAAAACTGACCAGCCCAACAGGGAGGGAGGGGCCTCCCTGAAGGACATCAACAAAAGTTAACGGAGAGACCAAGGATTGAGACGTTAAATTCCAACATCTGGAGGCAAGCTGGGGGTCACACTCAGCTGGGTTTCCTCTCTCTTGAGAATGTGTTCTGTTTTCTTGGTTCCTCAGTGTTGGGTAGTTTTGGACCAAATCCGCATCATCGTGAAAACTGAGCTGGGACGTTCAGGACGCTGGTCCTTCCGCCGTCACCGCTGCTTTCTTCCTCCATGGTCGTCCTCCGGCTGGGCTGGGGCAGCGACCACTTCCGAGCACCGTCTGCTTGGGACGCGCTTGCACGTGTATCTTTACGCCCGTGTCCTGGAGGCGTCTCGGAGGCGTGGCGTGTCCAGGAACTGGGTGTAGCTATCTTCAACCCGACCAGACGCTAAGCTGTCCGCAAGCACTTACAGCTGCCCAGCCTGCCCCAGGCCTAGAGCACACCCTGACGTGTCACGTCCTCACCGACATTTAATGTGACACTCCACATCTCCGAGACGCTTCCAGGACACGGGCGTAAAGATACACGTGCAAGCGCGTCCCAAGCACGTCGCTCAGACCAGCCCTCAGTGGGAGGAACCCACTGCCCAGCAACAGCAGGTTGCGTACACAGGTCAAAGATTTTTTATCCAGCAGGATCCTCCTTCACAGTGAAATCAGACCCAAGCACCAGAGGCAGACGACAGGATGGACGGTACAGACAGAGCATGGAGGGGAGGCAGGTCCCAAAAGAACACGCACAATGTGACTCCATTTACCCGACAGCAGACAAGATAGACTGTGTACCCTACGGAGGCGCGCGTGTGTGGCACTGTCCGGGGAAGCAAGGCAGCGATCGCTGAACGTGCCCGCGGTGCTTGGTCGGGCGCGGGGGGAGGATAAATGGGATGTGTGATGTTCTGGATGGTGGCCAACAAGACGTCAGATTCGCACGTACTCTTCTGTCTGTGTGGGAATGTCAGTAGGAAAATACTAAAAGAGAAACACAATCATGTCCTAGCGTTAAAATCAACAGGAGACAAAGGCCTAAGCCAGTCAGGAAATGATAACAAGAAGGCGTCTTCAGAGCCTCTCCCAGCCTCCCCGCTCTGGAGGCCTGGGGGGCTCGGAGCGACCATGTGACACAGCCTGGCCAGAGGCAGCCAGAAGCCCCGGCTAAGGAAAGGACACGTTAGTGTCACAGGAAGGCATGTCTTTTCCTTCTCACGCTTCTGTCCACCCTGTTCCCTTTCTGCAGCCGTAAATACAAGTGTGAAGAGAGCGCCAGGCCACCAGGGCCATCCGGGGACGGCAAGCCGAGAGGGCGCGGGGTGGTGGGTGGGACGGAGGGTCGTGCAGGTCCCTGAAGGCGTTGCTGGCACCGTTCTGTCCCGTGCGCTCACTGCGGCGTCTCGTGGGGTCGGGTGGGAAACAGCGTTGTCTGCTGCCGTGGGGTGTCGGGAAAACGTGGAGTTTTCTGATTGGAGTAGCCGTTAGCAGGCGAGGCCTGGACGCAGAGGACAGACGCCCTTTGAGTCTGTACCTTTCAACTCTGCAGATTCGGTGCCGGCAGGTCCCCTAGCCTTGCTAGCGCTCGGTTCTTTCTCAAAACCAGTGATTGGGAGGTTCCGAGCGACGTCTAAGGGCCCTCGCAGCCGATGTCCCTATTCACCTCTCCCGGTCCGCTGTGAGGAGTACGAGCCGGCAGCTTCCGCCACGCACGAGTCGGGGAACCGCGTCCCCACTGCTGCCACCCTAGTTTGCGGACCCCTGACGCGGAGCAATAAAATGGCCACGATCCGGCCAGGGTCCGGAGACCTTTGAAACAAAACTTTGCACTTTTCTAACAGCCTCTGTTCGAAGACTGTATTTTAATAGCTCCCCCGATAATGACTTAGACATTTCAGAAACGGTGTCGCCTCCTCCGCCCATCACCAGAGCGAGCCCTGCAGTGGCCAGAACCCCGCGCTGCTGGCCGGTGGCTCTCACTCGGCCTCCCCCGGCCGCGGGGTATGTGACGTCTCCAGGTTCCTTCTGGCTCATCCGTCTGATGCACGTGACCCAGCAGGGCTCCCCGAGGCCTTGGAGACCGCGTGTGCGCTAACAACTCTTGGACTTTTCCTCTTAGTCTAAGCATCCGTCTGAGCCGCACCTACAGATCTCACAGCCCCTGGAAACCTGCAGTTCGGCAAACTCTGTGCTTCCAAGTTCACCCATGTCACCGAGAGCTGTCAGGGCTCAGGAAGACAAGTCCCTCCGATTTGGACGAGCAGCTGCAGGGCGGGCATGGGGGATGGATCCCCATCAAGGGAGTGAGGAGACAGTGACCATGACAGCACCAGGCCAGAAGCCGGCCAGGCCCACGCGCCTGCAGTTGGCCTACGAGCTCGGAGCTGCAGGGGCAGCCACACCTGCGTCCCCTCCCTGACGGGGCCCTGCTCTCGGACCTCTTACTTTCATTTTTGCTGCTGACTCTTCTTGATGTGCCCACATTTCTGTCTTTGTCTGGACTTTTCTTCTCCGTGCTGAAGACTCTGCCGAAATGCCTTCCCCGTGGAAGCTTGCATCTGCTCCACACGGTCTCCTCTACCCCACGTCGGTCTTGTACACAGCTCCTTCTCTGCCACCTTCATGTCTATTATGTGTCTTTTCCTTTGGTTTTATTATAGTAAAAGAAACATATAAAAATACTTGGAAGTTAAATAGTGGCTTCTGGTTTCCAGAAACCGCAGCCTGGATTAGTCAAATTAACTCTCCAGCTAAAAACAATGGAAAACATTCTCTAGCACAGTGTTACAAATTTCTCAACAATTACTTCAAATGTATCAGAAATCTGAAGACAGTAGGAACAGACTGTTTTATGAGAGTCTGTAAGGAGCACTATCAGCATGTGTACACACTGTGTATATATCAGAGCACTTACGCTCATCAGAGGTGCTCAAGCCCCAAGAGCGTTTGCTATACCTCCCTCCCACCCCCATGAGTTTGGTTTTTGTTCATTCAAGACAAGATGAACAGAAGTCAAACCAAAAATCTACGGCCTTAAAGGGAGACATCCTGACCATAAGCTGGGACCCCGAAAAGGGCAATCGCACTTGGAGTAAGAGTGAACCATGTCTAAACTCACTCTCTGCCCCAACCACAGGGGGTTTTAAGGAAACTGCCTTAGAAGGAAACAGAGAAGGAGAAGGAAAAGGAAGAAAAAATTGGGGGGAATTTGCAGCCACAGATCAACTCTTTGCATGTGGTGCCTACGGTCTGGACTACAAAGACCACGAAAAATGGGGCCGTGGAATTGGTCTGAGCTGGTTGCAACCGCTAGTGCCCCCAGCATTCTTAGACGGGAGCGTAAATGCACTCTGTGGGAAGGCACATCCGTCCCAGAGCTTGGGTGACCAACAATCAAAAGTGCTCTTCAAGGACAGTGACCAACAGGACGTCAGAGATAACGACACCGGAGTGTTGTTGAGTCATTCTCGCTAGATTCTCCCCCCAAACTGTCCACTTCATCTCTACCTCCCTTTTTTGGGTTACTCTTGCATTTGTGAAGGAAGAATTAAGTAAATTATGAAGAGGAGTAATTAAGTAAATAAAACCATTTTTTTAAATTAACTAAAATAAAACCAAACCTTAAATAGCTAAAAGCTCGTTCTTCGGTAACACTGTTAAAATTGACAAAACCACTTGTGAAACTGATGAGAAACAGAAGTCCTGAAAAACCGACACTGAAAACTGTAAAACACCGACGAGAGAAACCGAGGACGGCACAAACAAGTGGAGAGATGTTCCACGCTCACGGGCTGGAGGCGCACTCCACAGGTTCACTGCTGGCCCCATCAAAATACCAAGAGCATTTTTTCACAGAACTGGATCAAATAATGCTAAAATTGGTGTTCAAATACGTAAAGAACAGCTACAGTTCAACACCTAAAAAGCAAAGAATGTGATTGAAAGATGGGCTGAGGACCTGAATAGACATCTTTCCAAAGAAGACACCCAGACGGCCGACAGGCATGTGAGAAGACACCCTGCACCCCTCAGCATCGGGAGCATCAAATCAAATCCACAGAGATACCACGCACACTGGTCAGAATGGCTAGAATCGGAAACAGGAGGAACAACACATGTTGGCGACAATGTGGAAATAAGGGACCGTCATGCACTGTTGGGGGGAAAGCAAACTGGGGGAGCCACTGTGGAAAAGAGTATGGAGGGTCCTCAAAAAAATTAAAACTAGAACTACCCTATGGTCCAGTAATTCCACCACTGGGTATTTGCCCAAAAAGAAGAAAAATATTAATTTGAAAAGGCGTATGCACTCGTGTGTTTATTGCAGCGTTATTTATAATAGTCAATGTATGAAAGCAAGCCACGTGTCCATCAGGAGGTTAGTGGCTGAAGAACACGGGATTGAGATGTGTAGATACAGATAAAGTGGAATAGTACTCAGCCACGAAGAGTAACGAAACCTTGCCATGTGCAACAATCTAGATGGATCTTGAGGATACAGTAAGTGAAGTCAGACAGAAACATCGTATGATTGTGCTCGTGTGTGGGACTTAAGAAACAGAACAAACAGTGAAGAGAAACATACTCATAAATGCAGAAAACAAACTGGTGGTTACCAGAGGGGAAGGAGGTGGGGGGGTGAGCAAGGTAGGTGAAGGGGATTAAAAGGTACAAACTCGCAGTTATAAAATGAGTCACTCATGGGAATGAGACGTGCAGCGCAGAGGATATAGTGAATAATACCGTAGGAACTTTGTATGGTGACGGGTGGTAACTACACTTGCCCGCTGAGCATTAAGTCACGCACGGAAGCGTTCAATCACTAGGTTGTACCCCTGAAACTACTATAAAATTGTATGTCAACTATACTGCAGTTGGAAAAAAAATTACACAGATGCCAAACACACAGACGTCTTAGAAAAAAGATATTATTATCAACTTTACGCCAATAAATTTGAAAATAGAGAGGACAAATTTGGGAGCAAATAAATTGAGACTGATTCAAGAAGAAACAGAAAACTGCAATTGTCTAAAACCTTTAAAGAATTAAATCAGCAGGGGCGCCTGGTGGCTCAGTGGGTTAAGCACCCGCCTTCAGCTCTGGTGGCGATCCCAGGGTCCTGGGGTCAACCCCCACGTCAGGCTCCCTGCTCAGCAGAGAGTCTGCTTCTGCCCCCCACCCCAGATTGTGCTCTCAATCTCTCTCTCTCTCTCAAATAAATAAATGAAATCTTTAAAAGAAAAGGATTAAGTCAGCACTAAGTGTTCCCTTAGAAGGAAACCCCAGGTCCGCTGGTTTCCCTAGATGGTTGTTTGATACCTTCCCGGAAGCCGTCCCATCCTTACCCACATTCCTCTCGACAGCAGAAGAAATGTGCTGTGTGACTTATTTAAATGACCTGTAAAATTTGATCCCAGCGATAAATGCATAAGGAATATTTCCACACTAATTCTACTCACGGACACAGATGTAAGATTTTTCAAAATAGGGTAGAGCCCACTGTAATATGATAATGAGACCCAGTAAATCCTCCGTACGGACGCACACTGGGTTACTGTGAGGCTCCCGAGTGGGCACGTCAGTTTGCACAGCTCAGTGGCTTGTGCTTCCAGGGCAGAGCCGGGGGTTGCAAACATGCCTCAGCCCCTGGGGTTATTTATGTGTACTCTATTGTTTTAGAAATCTTTTTCTGTTGGGGCGCCTGGGTGGCTCAGTGGGTTAAGCCGCTGCCTTCGGCTCAGGTCATGATCTCAGGGTCCTGGGATCGAGTCCCGCATCGGGCTCTCTGCTCAGCAGGGAGCCTGCTTCCCTCTCTCTCTCTGCCTGCCTCTCTGTCTACTTGTGATCTCTGTCTGTCAAATAAATAAATAAAATCTTTAAAAAAAAAAAAAAAAAAAGAAATCTTTTTCTGTTTCTTGTCTTTTCTTCCCCATGCCCCTTTCCTTTCTGTTTTGGTTTGTCACTTTTTGGCTTAATGTTATGGGGAAGATTCTGACTGCTCTGGTGCCTGGACTTTCAGAGGGACCCACAGATTAGGCTGGGAGAATGCTGGGGACTAAGGGACCTGTCTTCTACTTTCCCACTTCTTAGGAATTATTGAGTCCTTACAGCTACCCTAGTCCCCTCCAACGCCCAAAGAAGTTAAGAACTTTAACGAGCCCGGTTTGAGAAAGGAAAGGAAAAAATGGCCAATGCATTTCAGGTTATTTTGGGGGAAGTTATTGATGAGTTTTATGGTAATAGTACACCAAATTCAGCAATATGTTAAAAGGATAATAGATTTTGATTAGGGGGCACCTGGGTGGCTCAGTCGTTTAAGTGTCTGCCTTCGGCTCGGGTTGGGATCTCAGGGTCGTGGGGTCGAGCCCAACGTCAGGCTCCCTGCTTGGTGGGGAGCCTGCTTCCCCCTCTCCCACTCCCCCTGCTTGTCTTCCCTCTCTCTCTGTCAAATAAGTAAATAAAGTCTTTTAAAAAAACAGATTTTGACTAAGTCATATTTATCCAAAGAATACAAGGTTGGTTTAACATTTAAAACAGTCAGTTAATTATTTTCCATATTAGCAGGATACTAATATTAGGATACAGGAAAATTACACAGTCATCCCAGTAATGCAAGAGAAGCGCTTGACCAGTTTCAGCATCAGCCTAAAGGGTGAGTAAACTAGAGCTTTCTTAATCAGATGAAGAGAAGCTACAAAAATCCAAAAAACACCGCATTTAACAAATGTTTGAGAAAGTTCCCTTTTCAATGGTGGTCAAGAAAAGGGTGCCTCCTGTCACTGCGATCACCGCTGAAGCATGGAACAGAGTGTCCTGGCTAGTACAGTAAGAAAAGGAAAGAAAGGGTCAGGGCTATTAAGTTTGTAATGGAAGACAGCAAATTGTCATTGTTTTCAGAAGAAACAATTGTATAGGTATTAAATAAAAAATATGTAATTAAAATATTAGAATTTATAATAATTTCATAAAATATTTATATTTCATAAAAATAATATCTCAGATATAATAGAATATTGAATTATATGAATAAGTATAACTATGAAATGAAATCAATATTGATTATTATTTAATAAGCATTAAACAACACATTTATTAAAATATAAATAAATATAGGTATTAAATAAATGATTAATAATCATAAGGCTTATTATATTGTTATATTGTCCTCATCATAGCCCAAATTTGGAAGCGGCCCAAGTGTCCATCGACAGTGGAACGATAGAATGGATGGATGAGCTCAGATGCATCCGTTCAAAGAGTTTCCTCGCTCGGGAAAAGAAAATGTTGCTACAAGCAACAATATGGATAAATCTATAAACCTAAGGTTGAATGAATAAAAAACAAAACACACAAGTTATACTTATGTAATTCTATTATATAAAGTTAAAAAATAAGCAAAATTAAACTGTATGTTATAGGGATTCATGCAGGCCTGGTTAAGAAATCCAAAGAAGTAATTACAAATGAGGAGAGTGGTCTGTGTGGGTGTAGGTAGGAGGGACTTCTGGGAAGTAAATCATGTTCAGTTTCTTGGGTTGGTTCACAGTTACTTGGCTTTCTAACGACTTGAATGTTACCAATAACACTTACGCACATTACTATATGTTACATGTTGCAACAGGAATGTTTAAAAAATGGTATAATTAGATTTTCAATGAAAACTAATTTTCTGACATGTTTGAGAATCCATTGGCTTTCTGTTTCTTTAAGTGCCACCACATTTATCCACATTTCTGTGTATGTTGTCTTTTGTGGTAGAAGTATGCATTCGTACGATCAGATTCTATAAAACCCGTGGCCCCAGAGCTATCCCATCTTACTTCCTAGAGGCAAGCACAGTCACATTTATGGCGTTTCCCTTGTGTTTACCTCGGTATTTCTGAAGAAGCAGCATGTAGTGCTGTCTTCATTTTTCACTTTTAGATGCTACTATGGACTGTCTACGTCCGCAAGATGAGGACAGAGCTTTCTTATCTACCCCCTTCTCTTTAAGCTTACACTCATTCTTTCTTATTCTCTCCCTCCCAAACTATATTGTTATTTATGTTAATTTTCAGAATTTCCATTATTATGTAAGTATGTAACTCAAAATAAATCATCAGCATAGATCAGTCTCAAACTCCTATCAATGTGCTCATTCTATTACTCTCTCCCCTGGCCGGACACATCCCTTTAGAACTCGTCCTGCTCTTTCTCCAGTTTGTGCTAGCATTTACGTGATGACGTTTATGAAGTATTTTACAGAGACGTCTCCTACAAGCCATGACACAGACTTTCTCTCCACTGAAACCAACCACGAAATATAGGCTACAATTTTTTCCAGGCATTTAAAAATGAGCATCACAGGAGAAGAGAAACTTAGGAAGTGGGCTGGGCGCTTCCCCGTGATTATTCTGGTTTCAGCCTGGAGGTGGTCTCTCCATGTGGAGGACAGGCTGGAGTTCAGGTCTTTGAAGTGGCTGGAACTACTTTGGCGGGGTTTCTGAGAAGGGTGCTGTGCAGAGAGGAGGTCCAGGCATGGGATTCCGTGTGATGCTTGCATGGGGGATGCCTGGGGCATGCCTAGGCAAAGGGAGAAACTCTAGGAGGCTTCATCAGACCACCTGCTGCAGCCCGAGAGCCAAACTCTGGCACTAGAAGGCTCCCAGCTCCGGGTGACGGCGGAATACTGGCCTCCACCCTGGAAAGACCTCAGTGAAGATTCTGGAAGGGACTTAAAATTTCAGAAAGGCTAAACCTTAAGAGTAAAGTCCACAGTCGATAGTAGGAGACATGTCCCAAACATATGTTGTAAACCAAAACAGTCCCACTGCGAGGAAGGGTAAAACCAAGGCTAACAAAACCAAAAATAAGAACCACTAATTTCACTGTTTGCCTGAACAGTGTGAACATCTGTGTGGGATTTCCCCTCACTGCAGTAGATTGTCCACCGTGTCCAGCATGCAATACAAAATTACTAGATACGTGAAGAAATGGAATAATGTGAGTCAGAGTCAAGAGAAAATGCAGTTTTTGGAAACTCAACCACGGTGGCCCAGATGTCGGGATCAGCAGGTGAGGCAGTACTGCCGGCAACGGTTACACGTGTATGCCGTCTATGACAGCCATTCGAATGGACGGCACAAACCAAGGGACGAATGGGGGAGTATTAACACAGAAATGTAAATTATAAAAACAAAGCAAAGGGAGAAAGAAATGGGAAAGTGCCGTATACAAAATGAAAAGTTAATAGGACGAGCTTAGGCGTGGATTCCGGATGTTAGAGGGAAGGGTCCAATGAACCATTCTATCCGAAAAATAGAAATAATATTGGAAAATAAGACACGGAAGAGACACCTTGTCCCGTAGGACAGCATCAACCAACCACACACATGCAGGAGGAATCCCAAAGGAGACGAGAGCAAGAATGAGCAGAAAAAAAGTACTGGGAAAATAGCTGAAAATTACCTGAATTTTGTGAAAAGCAAATCTTCCATATTAAAAAAGCGCCACAGACTTTAAGCAGGATAAATACAAAGAAAGCAGCACCACATTCAGGCACATCAAACTGTTGCAGCCAAAGACAGAATATCTTGAAGGAGCCGGAGAAAAA
This sequence comes from Enhydra lutris kenyoni, assembly GCF_002288905.1. Lineage (NCBI taxonomy): Eukaryota > Metazoa > Chordata > Mammalia > Carnivora > Mustelidae > Enhydra > Enhydra lutris. Next base: position 678,944 of record NW_019154145.1, on the reverse strand, counting down.
TCTGCGAGTTACTGTGAGTGGGCAAGGACGGGAGTGAACGCTGGTGTCTTGTCAGAGACGAGTCCAGAAGACAACAAGATGGGAACGCAGTTATTCCGAGAGAAGAAGGCTGTCACCCCGGACTTCTGACCCGCGGTGTTTCTAGAATTCAAACTAGAAGATGCTGTAAAGATGCTTCGTTGCCAGCAAAACGGATCGAAGGGGATTGTTTTCATGACCCCGGACAGAAATCCAGATCCACAGGAATGAATAAAGAACATGCTAAAAAGCTGTATGCCTTTTTGTAAAGAGAAAGGCTGTATGCCTTAAAGTTTCTTCTCCTAATTTCTGTAAGACGGATGAGTGGGAAGGCAGACGTCACTTCCCCGGTGTGTGGCGTAGATCATGCCTGTGTGTGTGTGTATAGGACAGTGATGCACACCCCAGGGCAGAGCCGGGTGGGAAATATCAGCCCAGGGTTAGAAGAATGGATCAATTCCGAAGAAGTTAGGAAAGGACGATCAGAGGAACCAAAACCAGAGAACAGATAACAAAACGATAGACCTAAATCCAACCATATCAACATTACATTCATCACAAGGAAATTTATTCACAGTTTAACAGAATTTATAATACACCGATTATGGCTCTTGTGTTTTTGTTTTCCTAAAAGCAACTGCCTTATTTTTTCTACTACATTCGTTTTTTTGCTCATCATTCATAATTTCCCCCATATCTGACAATAATCTCTCACTAAAATTTTATGGAAGTTCAACCACATTAATTAATCTGTTGATTATATTTTCTATTTTCTTGGACATTATTGTCGGGGAGGTATCTCCCCATTCCTCATGTCCTTTTTCTTCCATCTGGAGGAAAGTCTATGACTGTCTTGTTTCTAGCCTTTCTGTGTTTACACACACACACACACACACACACACACACACACACACACACATAGACTCTCTGCCCCAGGAAGAGTGAGCTCTCCCATGTGACTGGTGAGGGCGCGTAAGGGACAGCCCAGATGCTGAGGCTTTTCTTCCTCTTGGGAGGGAACCGTGTGCAGAGAAACACACGTGCACTGTCCACCAAACGTGGACCCAGCTTGCAGGAGGAGGGCTGCCTCCCAGTGCGGCCCAGAAGCCCATTTGTCTGCTGACGAAGACATATGCGCCGGTAACAGTGTTATTGTAATAAAAGTAAACATTTTGTTCCCCCAAAAAATGCAGAACCAGAGGCCCTATTCAAGCAGGCGTCCATTGACTAATGTGACCTAAACCATGGTGACATTACAGGGAAACTATCTTAGGTGACAGAGAACAGTAGCTCATCCGTTAGTCAGCTGACGATAATTACCGAGCACCCTGCATTTGTCACCGAGCACCCTGCATTTGTCACCGAGCACCCTGCATTTGTCACGGGCGACAAATAAAACTATAGGGCGTCTGGGGGGCTCAGTTGGTGAAGCGTCTGCCTTCGGCTCGGGTCATGATCCCGGGGCCCTGAGATCGAGTCCCACATCGCAACCCTCTGCTCACTGGGGAGCCTGCTTCTCCTCTCCCTCTGCTCCCCCCACTTGTGCTCTCTCCCCCAATCTCTCTCGTAAATAAATAAATAAAAATCTTTAAAAAAAAAAAGGAAATAAAACTACAAATCTCCCTTGACTTACAGTGGGGGTACATCCTGATAAACCTGTTGTAAGCTGAAGACGTTGTTAAATCAAAAATGCATTTAACGTACCTAACATCAAACACCGCGGCCTAGACTGGCTTACGTCCGTGCGCTCAGAACACTTCCGTCAGCCCACGGCTGGGCAGGAAGGCCCCGCGCAAAGCCGATGTCATACCGAGGGGCCGCACAGCTCCTGTGATCACAGAGTCCCGCACCGAACGTGACAGGACGGCCGTCTGGGTGCGGGATGGCTCTCTGTGTACCAGCCATTGCCCCGTGATCGCGGGCCCAACGGGGAGCCACTGACCCGCGTCATCAGGGAGGCTGTCCCACATGCCTCTCGCCCAGGACAAGATCCAAATTTCAAAATTAGAGGTGTGTTTTTCTATCAAATGCGTCTTGTTCTCGTGCCCCTGTAAAGCATAGAAATCGAAAAATCGTACCTGGAACTGCTGTCAGTGGGGGCTGTTCATGACCTGCTCACAATCGACTTTCGTCGCTTCTGCTTTAGCTGGTCGTTGTTTGCTATGCGAAAATGAAGTTGTGTATAATATGTCACTTAAAATTTCTCCTACTGCTTCAGGTCCCCACTTCTGGCTTGTTGGTTTTGTGATTTGCTCCTAAAAGCTAGCCTCTTGTCATTTCTCGGGGTTTGGGATGTAAAGATTTTCATCTGGATTTGTTTTTTCCCACATTAACATCTGTTATGGTTGGACTGTGTGACCCAAAAGATCTCTTGAAGCCCAAACCCTCAGGACCTCAGACTGTGACTTTATTTGGAAATAGTCTTTGCGGCATCGACCAAGTTCAGAGGAGTTCACTAGGGTGAGCTCTAACCCAAGAGGACTGGTGTCCCGATGAAGAGGGGCCTCTTGGAGCCGGACGCAGACGCAGGGATGCCAGTGTGACGACAGGGTCCGACGTCGCTGAGAGGCAGGGGACTGCCCAGAGTCACCAGGAGCTGGGAGTTGGGGGGGTCTCCCCAGCAGCCCCGAGGAAGCCCAGCCCTCCCCGACACCTGGGTTCTGGACTTCGGGCCTTGTGAGTGTTTCTTGCCTTAAACCAGTCTGCTTGTGCCCCGTCGTCGCGCGGCCCTCACAACCTAACAACGCAGCACGGGAGCCAGTTTCCACAGCAGCATTTCAAAACAGCATGGTGCTTGCCTGTTTTTAAAATTCCTATGGGACTTGTCACGTCTTCAGTATGACTGGTTTGGAGCTCTGTGTGCCTTTTGGTCGCCTTCTCTCAGTCGGCCGTTCTGTTCTGGCGCGGCCCAGCTTCCCTGCGGCGCGGGCCTCTCCCTGACTTCTCTGCTGCGCCCTCGGTTTCTTTCTCTTATCCTTCCTCTGCCCATTATTTTTCTCCTTCCACATTTCCACCTTTCTTGTGCATAAGTGTACGGTTGACCCTTGAGCAATGTGGGGTTAGGGGTGCTGACCCCTGCCTAGTTGGAAATCCAGATGTAACTCTGACTCCCAGAGAATTTAACCACTAACAGCCTGCTGCTGAGTGGAAGCCTCACCGGTCACACACACAGTGGGTTAGCTCATACTCTGTATGTCATGTGTGCTGCGTACTGTCTTCTTAAAGTAAGCTACAGAAAAGAAAATGCTGTTAAGGTGCCTGGGTGGCTCAGTGGGTTAAGCCTCTGCCTTCAGCTCATGTCACAATCTCAGGGTCCTGGGATCGAGCCCCACATTGGGCTCTCTGCTCAGCGAGGAGCCTGCTTCCTCCTCTCTCTCTGCCTGCCTCTCTGCCTACTTGTGATCTCTGTCTCTGTCAAATAAATAAATCTTAAAGAAAAAAAAAAAGAAAATGCTGCTAAGAAGATCATAAGGAAGAGAAGATGCATTTACTGTCCCAAAATAATCGAGTCTAAGCAGACCCATGCAGCTCATACCACACAGCCCACTGGCCCATCCGTCTGCAGACTGGGCCGCTATGGTCTGCCCTTTCCCTTCTGCCCTGATGTGTTCACTCCCTACAGGTTCTTGTAGAAGCATCCCTTCCATCCAGCAAGTGCCTCTGAACCCTTGCCTCAGGCTCTGCTTCTTGGGAGCCTGCCAGACCTCACCGCAGTCCATTTATGTGACTAGGAGCATGGCAGGAAGATAGAGATACAACTCCCACCATAACTGGGGTTTGGTTTTGCCTGGACTGCCCAGCCCCTCCTGCTCCCACCCAGTCCCATTCTCAAAGGACCAACTTTATCTTCTCATTCAGGATGGGGTGATCGTGAGGAGGCTGAGACCCCAGAGTCCTGGGGACTCTCTCCACCGTGTATGGTCTGCCGTGGACAGTATAGCACCATGTTCTTTGTTTTTTGGTTTTTTTGAAAGATTTTACTTATTTATTTCTTAGAGAGAGAGCACACGAGAGCACACAAGCCGGGGGAGGGACAGGGACAAGCAGACTGTGTTGAGCATGAGCCTGGCACGGGGCTAGGTCCCACGACCCTGAGATCATGAGCTGAGCCAAGATCAGGAGTCGGACGCTCAACCGACTGCACTCCAAGCGTCGCGTTCTTGGTTTTTATTTGTTCTCTTTGAGTGTATGTGGGAGCTGGTACGGACTCCCTGAAAGCACTGCTTGTAATTATCTTCATGATAACAGGATTCTGCCTTTTACGCAACTAAATTGTTTAGACGGCAGCACAGACGTGGTGGTGGAGCGTTACCTGGCGCGGTCGGCCGGTCGGGACTGCGCTGCACGTGGTACGTAGAGGTAGTTTCCATTTTGAAGGGATGAGTCCATTTTGAATTTTGCTTTTATGATGCTGTGGATTTTGGATGGCAAGATTTGTCTTCAACTACCCTTTTCTCTTCGACTTCAAAAGCTTATGTTCTACGCTCTCAAAAAGCCTTATATCTGAGAACACTTTACAAAATCTTGAATTAAAAAAGCCTGAGTGTCTCTTGTCTCAGCGACTAAGTGATATGAGTTCTGGGAACGACAGTCTTGACATTAGCTTAATTAAGCCAGACATTAGTCAATCGTAATTGGCAAAGGAAATACGGCATAAAATATGGTGCCATCTAAGACCAAATGGGACTAATAATTTGTGTTTTGTGCTACAACAGCACCGTTAGTACGAGTGATTAACAAGTCACTAAAATGATCAGAAATACTTACCTTATTGATAATTGTATATTGATTTGTAATAATGGATGCAAGGAAACACTTGGGCTATTTTTTTGAGATAAATTTCACACTCTTGTTTTTCCATCAAGACGTCTGACTCACAGTTCAATCCTCAGCGCTTCCAGCAACAGCGTGGAAAACCCAATTAATTGTGGGATTCTTTGGATTACTTCTTGCTTCTTCTCTTTTGCCTTTATTCCCGTTCTTAGTAGGGAAACAGGTGGGATAATTCTTCGCTTCCTGAGGAAGATGGCAGAGACGAAACGCACACACCCGTACGACTCACCAGACTCAGTCACATGCATATTATTTAGTTAATTCTCTAATGATGTAAAAAAGTCGCAAAACGTTAATGATTTCTTGCGCACGTAGTCTCACTCTCGCGTTCAAGCTGCTTTCTAAGTACTTACTAAACCCAAACTTCCTGTATCAGATTATTCACTTTTCTTCCCTTCTTTAAACCCAGCTCGCTCTACCCAAGCTGCATTGCTGATAACAGAGTGAGACCCAGACGGAAGGAGACCCCCATACAAACTGCCAGCCACAGTCCATGGGTCAATTTCAGCCCAGGAAAACGGGGTCATCACTGGTAGACGATCAAGTGCTTACGGAGAAACTACCACGGTATCTTACAAGCAGCTCTTCCTAATGACTTTGGAAAAGGTAAAAAACATCACGAGGTTGGGATCCCCGGGAGAAAGCACAGCGTGAACAAACCCCACCTGTTCTGATAAGGAGGGAGATCATCAGCTCTTACCAGCAGCCAGGCTTCGGAAGTGAAGGTCCGACTCTGAGACCTGCTTCTGAAGGGAAGCCATCCCTCTGCGCCCTCGCGTCCCACGGGGGCGGCCTCCTTCATAAGGAAGCCCTCTCCGGCCCACGGATGCTGGGTCAGTACATTCCTTTACTGCTCTCGTCTGTCCCAACCACACTGTCCAAAATCTGGAGCCCAGCTCCACGTGAGTGTTTAAGGTCTCTCTGCAAATTGGCTGGGGATTTTCTGAATTCGCAGGTGGGCAGAGTGGCGACAAAGGACCCAAAACAGGAAAGCAAGGTTTAGAGAGAGGCACCCAAATCCTTGCTGGCATGATTCATCACTTAACTGGTTTTTATAGCTGCTCTCCATGGAGCTCAAAGCACTGTCTCCAGGACCTGCCGAGCTGGGACTGCACAGGGCCCGCGTGCGCTTCCCATGCCGTGTTTCCACGTTTCTCCAGTCGGCGAGCCTCTGGCAGGCTGCTTGGGGCCCGCCAGGGTCATCCTGCCTCCTCACACCACTCCTCCTCACACCTCGATGTTTTGTGCTGTGTCTCAGACCCTCTGGCTCTGTTGCATAAAGGCTGGCGTATCTGATAAGTCAGACTGCGCCAGCGTGCTCACAGATGCCGTGAGGTCTCACCGCTCTCAGGGAGCCGTCGTGAGACTTTCCAGGGGCTTTCTGAAAAGAACTCCGATGGCAGAATTTACAGGACTTTGGGCAGACCTTGGAAGCCAACAGCCCTCAGCATTTATTCAGTTCGTTCCAATAGACCTCTACTGGGTATCGATATGTCCACCTTCACACTCATTTGAACGAGGTTTTTATACGTAGACACACACCCACGTCACAGGGTGCCCACAAGCTCCCCATTGCTTGAGGCTGGCCGGGGCTGGAGCAGAACGGGGTGGGGGAGACGGTCCCCTCCCTCGCTGCAGAGCCAGACCGCACTCTGAGGAACAGCACGTTGTTTCTATGTCATTCGACACAGCAGGTAAGTTACAGATAAACTACCTGCCGGATAAGACACACACGTGGACGACACATCCCAGATAGAACAGGTCGAAAAAGAGGGGTGGCCAGAACCTCCCCAACAAGGAGGGCAGGAAACGGGCTTCATGGAAGAAGTAGCATTTGAGGTGGGCATGAATGGGTGTGATGTGCTGTTTGGCCGAGACACGGGTGGAGAAGGGGAGAAGGGGATGATGGGAGGAGGGAACAGGAGGGTGGGGGCACTCTGCGGGGGGCACAGCATGATGGGGGGCCGTGGAGCAGAAGGGAGGGACGGAAATTATGCCAGGCCCGGGAAGCTTCAGGGTCCCGTCACGGAGTCCTTTGCTCTGCAGACAGAGAATCTGCGTCCGTTGTAGAGCAAGGGGACTATGACCTGTTCAAGGTGTCGCTTGGGAAAAGCAACCTGGCAGCCATGGCAGGAAAGATTGGAAGGAGAAGACAGGCAGGGTGGGGGTGCTCTGCAGAACTGGGTGAGGCCGGGCTGCGAGCAGAGGGGAGGGACAGATATGTGAGACCGGCTACAGCACGGGTCATCATGCGGCGGGGGCCGAGGCCATGATCAGAGATGAGCGGAGAGCCAGGGCTGTCAGTAGGAGGGGTTTGATTTGGGACATACCGTGTTTGAGGACATGGCGGGATTTCCAGGTGAGAGAGTCTGTCGGGCTGTTGAAAATGTCAAGTGCCCATCGCCTCCTGGTTTGTGTGTAGTGACATGAAGACCTGGGCAGTGACGACCGTCGGCTCCCAGAGGACGTCTGTCCATGTGCTTCACGCAAAATCATAGTCTGCTTTGGAGCCGAACTGAGTTGCAGATCATACGTAAGTGACCCAGGCCCATCCCTGCGTTAAAGAGTGACATCACCCCGCCTGAGGAGGACTCGGCACCCGTCCTTGTTGGGAATGTGCAGTCTGTGCGCCTGCCTCGCTGCAGGGACTGGGCCCAGCGTCCTGTTCTGCCGCCCGGGATTTCCGTCAAGCCTCCGCCTGCAGCATCAGGGGGCTGGATGCCAAGGCTCCCTAAGACACGGTGGCCTGTGTATCGTGAAGAGGGGACAGCGGTGGGCATACAGCTTGGCTCCCAGTGTCTGCTGGACTCGTGCCCACAGAACATGAGGCAGAGGAGCTTGGGGTTCATGCCTCTGCAGCTCATCTGTGCGTGTTCCCACTGCTCACCTCCCCGTTGCCCGCAGAGAAGATGTGCGTGAGAGACGCCAGCGCCTCTCAGCTGTCACTAGGTCACACCCAGGGGAACTGGGGAGATGAGGAAGGCTGGGTCTTGAGGAGCCTGCACTTGAGGAAGATCAACAAAAGGTCAACGCGGTAAGGGCGGCAAGTAGCGGGCGCTCCGCGACAAAGAGCTGCGTTAGGGACGCATGTGGGAGCGTTGGGCGGGCAGGGCCCCCCAGGATGAAGGCACAGTACGGAGGAAGGCGGCGAAGAGAGCGAGAGTACTGGCGAGGGGCCGGGCAGGCCTGGAGGAGCCGGAGCTCGTGGGAAGGGCCGCAGCGTCTGCTGGCTGCGGTCCGCGGGTGGAGGGTCCTGAGTTCCCGCCGAGCGCTCGTGTTCAGGAGGCTGTGCGGGCAGCGCGGTGGCCTGCGTCTGGGCTGGGCGTGGACGCCTCTGCTGGGAGCCCCCTGCAGCCCGGGACGGTGCGGGGCTGTGGAGAGCCGAGCGGGATGCTCCCGGAGAATGGGAGGGGTCCGGGAGGGACCACGGGTCACAGGATCCAGTCGTCCTGCCAGAGCCTTGAGAGGACGGAGAGGCAGAGGGTATGTGAAGGGAGGAGGAGGGGGTCTGCAGGACGCCATCGGCCTGATAACTCCGGAGACGGTAGAGGTAGTTGGAAGTTGGAAACCGGCGACTTTGGGCGTGTGGCCTTCGGGGTACAGGGGCATCCCGGCGAGGCTAGTCAGTCGGACAGTGGGTGTGAGACCGCCTCTCTGAACCGGCAGGACAGAGACCGGGCTGTGGCAGTCGGCGCGCAGAGGTGACCCCGACGCGCTGGGAGCCGACCCTCATGGGGAGGGCGTACAGGCCGTGGAAGAGAAGAGGGCCGAGGGCCATCGTGGCCGCGCGTGAGGAAGCGGGGAGCCCCGGCCCGAGGGCGACTAGGTCCCCGTGACCGTGGGCGCTCGGGCCTCAGCCTGGTAGGGCTGCTGTGGGACGTGGGGATCGGGTGATTCCATCGCGTCCTTTCTCAGGCGGGGAAACGAGCTTAGTCCGGAGCACGGATTCGCACGCGGGCACAGGCTGGCCGCTCTGGATCCAGAATCAGGAACTTCCCATCCAGTGCCCTGTGTCCACAGACCCACTGCGTTCCACAGCCTCGGCCCCAAGTGTTCATAAACGCGTTCAGCCCTCAAGGACCCAGAGCACTTCAGTTCCAACCCGCACGTTAGGCCGGGGCTCCAGCAGGTATTTTCGCCTTAAGCCTGGAGGAGGCGGAGGCTGGGCTGGGCCCGTGCGCGCGCCCCGCGCCCCCGAGCGCGCCCCGGGAGCGCGCGTTGCGCCGGCCCGCCCGTCCTGACCCCACCTCCGGCGCGCGCCCTCGCGCTCATCCCCGCGCCCCCGCCTCACCCCCGGTGCGCGCTCCCGGCCGAGCAGCGCCCCCCCCCCCCCGCCCCCCGCCAACGCGTCCCCATCCCCCCGCACGCGCCCTCGTCCGCAGTCCCCCGCTTCTCCGTCCCCACCACCCTCCCGGGCCCCGAGCGCGTCCCCGTTCCCGGGCGCCCCTGTCCTCCCCCCGGTCCCCATCCCCACCCCCGCGCGCGCCCCCGCCGTCAGCGCGCACCGGCGGAGCGGCGGGCCGGCGGCCGGGCCGGGGGCGCGCTTGGGGGGGCCGGGCGGGGGCGCGGGCGCGAGGCCGCGTGGCGGGGCCGCGCTGAGGAGGCGCCGGGGGAGGAGCGCTCGCTGCGCCGCGCCCGGCCTGCCGCGCTCGGTGCGGGTCCGCTGGGCGCGAGGAGCGGCCAGACCGCGGCCTGCGAACAAAGGGAGGCGGCTGGGGCGGGGGCGCCGCGAGCATGGCGGACCGCGGCCTGGAGGGCATGGCTCTGCCGCTGGAGGTGCGGGCCCGGCTGGCCGAGCTGGAGCTGGAGCTGTCGGAAGGTAACAGGCCCCGCGCCCGGCCGGGCCGCGCTGGCGCGGGGAGGGCCGGGGCCAGGGCCGGGGCCCGGGCCGGGCGGGGGTCCCGGGCGGGCGTCCCGGACGGAGGAGCGGGGCGGGGTGTGTGTGTGTGGGGGGGGAGGGGGTCCCGGGCGGGGGTGCGCGCAGCCCTGTTTCCGCCCCGGCTGCCGCGGGCTCGGCCCGGGCCCCCCGCGCTGCGGGCTTGCCGGCGGGTCTCCGCGCTGCGGCGGGGCCTGGGGCGGGGACGGGCGCCTGGGCCGGGGGCTGCCTGGGCCCGCGCTGCGCCGGCCTGGCGGGGAGCCGTGTCCTTGGTGCGCGTCCGTGCGCTCGCCCCGCGGCCGGCGCTGGGGACACGTCCGCGTCGCACGGCCTGAGGTGCCGGCTGGCCTTATTCTAATGCGAAACTTGGCGTTGCACTTGGGGCTGGAGCCCGGCGGTCCGGGCGTCCTGGCCTCGGCGCAGGCTGCCCTCCGGGGGAGGATCGCGCTACTATTGTTCTGTGTGTTGTGCTGGGAAGGGTGGGTGACACCGCGGAGCCTCCCCCCTCCGGCCAGGTTCGGCGTCTCGCTCTCATCTCTCGGATTGGGGATTTGTGACAGATTTGCTACAGGGATTTCAGGGAGTGTTGTATGCGGTTTCCTATTTGCTCCTAACGGTGGGGTCATGTGCTCAACTGTCATAAGTTTTCCATCGGGTTTTGCTGTCTTAGAAAGGGAGGCACCGAAGTTCCCAAATGGGAGATGTGTAATGTGTATCTGGTGTCCACCCAGCTCACCCTGCAAAGGCCACCACCACCCCGTGCGGCGGGGACAGGCTGGCTGGTTTTGAATTTACATTTGGAGCAGTTCAGCCTGGTGAACTTTTGTGTGTGTGTGTGTGTGTGTGTGTGCGCGTGTGTGTAACGGTTTTGTGAGGGCGGGGAGCCAGAAAGTACATTCACTCGTGCCAATTTTCATCAGCAGGGAGGAGCTGATGTTGACTTTATGTTTTCCTTTTTAACACATTCAGGGCAAGGGAGGGATAAACGTGTGGGCCATGGCGTGGTGTTAACTGCCTTCTCAGCTTGACCGAGACTGGGCATTTTTCTATTTTTCTGTTTCAAATTTGGGGTTCTGCAGGGTATTGTCATGTGCTGCGATGTGAAGCAGCCCCGTGGGAGGAGAGGAGGCTGTTTCCTGGACTCTGTGTGCTCAGCAGGCACTATTCCGGCTGGTGGAAGGCAGTGAGGGCTTTCTGGTACCTCGGAGGACGCGAAGGCAGGGGGTACAGTGCGCTGGGCCACTGGGGACCGTACTTAGATTTAAGCTGCTGGATAGAGTGTGCGCTGTGGGCAGATGGCTGGAAAGGAAGGACTGGCCGTTGGAAAATATTTGCCCAAGTTCTGTGATTTTTGTCGGTGTTCAGATGGGGTTCCTTCTCACTCTGAGGCCGTTGTGGCCCTCGCTGAGCGCTGTATTCTGGTATTCCTGATGGCACCCGACATCATGCCGTACCCCCACACGTGTTTGCTGTGTCTGTGGGACTCGGACAGTACGTGTCCATACCCCATCTGTGTTAGCAAAGTGGGATGCCATCCGAACTCGACGGGACCGCAGCCCCTTCCCCCATCGGTCTGGACATCAGCTCACAGATGCTCCTCGAGGCTGGGACAGTGCTGAGGACGGATGTCCTGGCCCCGTGCTGCATGGGGAGTGGTTACTTACAAGTGTGAACTTGGGGCAGGCGTACCTGTTCAGTGACGCTGGCCTGTCATCAGCCATTCGTCTTGGAGGGTAAGGAATATATTCCACTGTCCAGAGCGTGGCAGTAGACCGTGGTGTGCTCCGTCTAGTTCTTGGTGAACGCCTTCCATCTGCATAGATTTTTTAAAAGGGCTTAACGAGTTCCTTACCGAGTGTCTGGGCAGAGAAGGGGGTACGTGTTTGCATGTGGGAGGTACGTTATTGTTTTTCTGTCTGCGCAAACCTTGCTAGACCTGGGCTGAACGCTGAAGAATGAAACAGTTGGAGGGTGGGTGCGTTGGCCTGCCCCCCACCCCTTGCCCCGCTGCCCCCGCACGTCAGCTGTGTCATCTTTGACTGGCTTTGTCCGTGCTGAGCTGACGGAGCGTTCTTCCAGGTCACTTGGAATTTCAGGTCTTGTAACCACATGCAGCAGTTCCTCCGGCTTAAATTAGATGAATCTCCTTGTTTTCAGCGTCGCTTCGGAGAAGCCCAAGATGGGAAGGGTCAGAAATCTGTCTCACATCGTGGAATGTAAAAATCCCCCAGCATATCCACTTACAAGGTGAAAAGTTAAAACAGCTTTTATCACATTTTATCCTCAGTCATGATTCATGCAGAGAGAATTCTTTAAATTAGCCTTCATCGTTTTATGGCAATATCAGAAACTATTGTGGAAACACGTGGGATTTCCAGGGCTTCGTTCCTGCAGGGAGGATGGAAAACAGTTGCACTTGAAGCACATAATGAAGGTTGAAAAACCAGGCAGGCTCTTCTCTCGGAGTTCCTGCCCCGCCTGCCTGCCGTCGGTCGGTGTTGTCTGTGGGGCCGGGCTCCCCGACAGGTGCAGTTTGGGTCGGTCGCTTCTGTGGTTACGGATCCCGGTGTTGTGTCACGGTAGCGGGGCACGGTTTGGTAAGGGCCGCAGGCTGACTTCTCGGCTACAGAGCTCTGATCTTCACTTCCTGCCCTACTGGTTGCCTTTTTTCATTCCCCGTCTGTGACTTCCCTGTGCTTCTCTCACTGCAGAACAGCTGTGTCAGCAAAGTGTGGGGGCTTTCTGCCGGGACATGTGGCCGGCAGCCCCTCCACGGGCGCTGACAGCCGCCAGTCCACATGTCTGGCTCCAGTCGGTGGTGTGGGGCTGGGGTTGTGGGTTGGGGGCTCAGGGCCTTGGGGCTGGCTGCCGGGTGCCGGTGGAGTGGCCATGGCTCCTTTCCCATGCCCTTTCTCCTGAAGCATTTCTTCTTCCCTTCCAGACATTACTGCCTTTTGGAAACATGCATTTTCCTTTTTGGCTTTAGGAAGATCCCCAAATAATTTCATTAATGGGTAAATAAACATTTTTCGACTCAAGGAAAGACTTTAAATAGAAACATCAAGCCGAGTAGAGAAGAAACAGAAAACTTAATTTCAGTTGTTGGCTGAGGTTTAGCAGTGAGTTTCTGGGTTAGGTGGCGGGTACCTTCATGGGCTGTGCGTACACAGTGCCCTCCTCTCACCCAGGAGTGGCTGAAGTCTTCTTTGGGTAGAACGTAGGGAAACTGCCTAGCGATACTACAGCCTGTGAAAACCATTAGGTGTTTGTAGAGGACAGTGTTTTTACGAGATAGATGCCATATTTTACTTTTCGCTTTTTTTGTTAGTATGTCTGCTCGCTTCCTATCTTTTGCTTATGGTGGTTATTCAGTTCATGCTCTGCTTTGCTGATTAATATACCAAATTACTTCAAGTCATGTTTCGATCCGTGGCAGAGTCTGGCGGAACACTCTCTCGGTAGTGAGCGGCTGCTAACCTGACGGACAAGGGGTCCATGCCCACGAGCAGTTCCTGGCACATTCCTGACACCGAAGAATGACACTGGAGAGACAGGGCCAGTTGGAATGTTTGTAGATTTTCAGGGCTGTTGGGCACGAGATAACAGATGCACGTGACTCTGGAACTTGACTCCCCTCCCTGTGTTCTCAGAGGACGGAGGGCCCCATTGCTGCAGACCTCGGGGGTCCGCCCAAGCTGACACCTTAGGACCACTTCCAAGGTCAGGAAGACCCAGCCGTGTCTCACCCAGCCTGTCCATGTGGATCTCATCCTTATTGAAAGGACACAGCTGACTCTGGAAAACAAATGTGTGAAGAAAGTGTTTTCTTGCAGATGCTCCTTGGTAATTTGTCATAATTGGAGAGGAGGAAGGGGCGGGGTCAGCAGGTTCAGGGAGAGAGCTGGGGGGCCGCCTGATGCCCTCCGTCTGCTGTCAGACCTCAGGATCGGGGACAGGATTTACTTGTTACGTCCATCCCAGAGTTGTCCAATAGCAGGAAGTATTGTGAGTGAGATGGGATTCTTGGCACGGTGGACCTAAAATATTGTTTGTTACCTGCGTTTTAAAAAAATATTTATAAAATGGCAGCATCGATATGTGTGGGATTTGAAATGTGTGGACGTGAATTACAAGAGTTCTTCCGAGTTAGGAAAATAGTTAAATTTGAATGTTCTTTTCTCGATGAATAAATACAGGCATCAAATGTAGCGGGGAAGCTAGGAGCTAAGCGAGTAAACACAGTCGTTAAAGGCACAGATCTGTAAAATTGTAAGATATCTGCAACATGGTAGCTACGCTTAGATCTGAGCCTGAGGGGGTCAGAGTGGTAACAATGACTCTATTTTGTTTTTTCCTGGGCGTCTGGCTTTATACCCTTGTTAGGGTTTGGACGACAAGCTGTTGGATGTTGTGAGTCACTTTCTGCCTTCCTCATCCCAGCCTTTTTCAAATGGGTCATCTCTTTTTTTAGAGCTGGCTTATTTATTTATTTTCAAAGCAGTGATTTATGGGATGAGTCGTAGCATTCTTCTGACTTGTAAAGAGAGTGTATTGGATAATCAGCGTTTTGAATCACTGTACATACGGATTCACCAGATCAAACCCTCCTCGTATTAGTACTGACCGTGCCCAGTTGCTGCTACAATGGCTCAAGCGCCCTGAAAACCTCAGGTTCCGGCTGCAGTTGCTGGACTTCGTTCTGTGTGTCGCTGCTTATCATGGGGCTAGGGGGCATTTTATCGGTGGTACTGGGCAAGGCCCCTGCACAATGTGATGGGTTTCTGGCCGCTCTGCATCAGGGCGGCACCATTCTTGCATTCCGGCCTCCCCATCTCCACACCTGTGCTCTCAAGGTTGCCTACTCTAGTTCTTTTTCTGGTGACCTGTGTGTGTGTGCGCGTGCCATTCAGAGGTGACCTATTGTTACCGGTGCTCTGTTCTTTTCTGCTAAGAGGGACAAAAACTTGTCACGTCTCAGAAGAAGTAATTGCATCCATTTGTTCGTGATCATAATAAAGAGCGGTCTCAAAGAGGAGACGCTAATTGGGAATCCCAGCTGGTGTGGGGTAAGAATGTCGGAGTCAACATGAGGAAAGAAACACTGTTCGTCCTCTCCAGCCATGCCTCTCCTCTGCTGCTTTCTTGGGGACCCAGTTGGAGTTATTAATTTTATAAGCCTTTGAGACAAATAAAGTGGGAAAATGCTAAGATATTAGTTGTAAATATTAAAATTACAGCAAGCAGTTCCTTCTGGGCAGGAGGGTTGCTGTTTAGTTTTGCTGCTGGTGAGTGTCTTGGGTAGTAAAATGGGCTGTCTGTGCTGTGTACATTGCAAATGGAGACGCTCCTTACTGAAGGGCTTTGTACAGCGTGCGTTACAAATCAGGAAAAAAAAAGACTGAACTATTCAAGATAATGAGACAGGAAGGCATTCTGTGGTTATACTGGGTTAGGAATGTATCTTTTTCTTCCGGGCTGCTGGTTTTACATCATGTGTTTGCTGTTTGGGTTGGAAATCTGTGTCCTAATGAGAAGATTGAAGCCCATGGGCCAGATCCAAACTATTCAGAGAGAGGATTCGTTACGTTTTTGTTCATAACTATGAACAACTGATTTTTTTCTTTATTGAATTATCTGGTTCGTCAGGTCATTTGATAATTTAATAATAGTGAATAATAATTTAAACATTATGTAAAACTCACGTGACACAGATCAGCTCTTCGTCTGGGCTGCTTTGGATATACCTGGCTCCGGGCTGAGCCCTTGGCTGGGGAGGAAGGCGCTCACGGGTCTGCCTTCTCTCCTGGGCGCTGGTCCCGTGCAGAGAGAAACTGGATTCCCGAATCACGGAATGGTTTCGCTCGCATTCTGACCCAGCGGTGTCTGACCGAGTGGCTTACAGATGCAGCTTGCCCTCTGTGAGGAGTTCGTAAAGCAAAGAAAAGCTGGGGGAGGGGAGAGGCTCACACGCCCCGGAGTCTCCTTAGCGAGCCCCGGCCTGTCGCCGTGTTTTGACACAGTCACGCTCCTTGACATCATCACTCAGGAAAACCACGAGTGTCTGTTTTGAATCCTTGCGTTACTGTCTGTTCCCCTTTCTTGCCAAGCTGAAATTCCCTTCTCTGTAAAGACGAAGTTGGCACGAAGTCACCCTGACGACCTTTCTGGGAAGTATCAAGAGATGCTTCCTGGGGAAGAGTAGATTTTTTAGGCCATTGTACCTGAAATGAAAACGGAAATGTAGACTGTGTTATTAATTAGCCTCCCCTGGAGATCCTCAGTCTTCTTTATGAGTAAACTGACCCAAGCAGAGATTACCTCTTAGACTGCAGATAGAGCATGGCCAGTCACGCTGCAGTTCCCCGGGTGCCGATGGACGTCGCTCACAGACCCTCAGGGAAGGTGTCGGGCACATTTAAGGGCAGTTGTGAAGTCTGCTATTGTCAGAGGGAAGGAAGACGTGGAATATTTCGTTGGGCAAATGCTTTAGAAAGGACAGGGTCAGTTGGCAGCCGTCAGTTTGAGGGAACAGGATTTTAGCACGGTGGGAACTTAAAGCCCCAAGTTCCCTTTTTCACTTGTGGACGACCTTCTTCTGAACTTCCTGGATCTCTTTGGATGTTTTCCTAAATCCTGTTTGTGGGGATCTGTGGGAGGATCTCAAGGTTTTTCTGGACTGGACACAGGAGTCTGTCCATTGAGATGACTGCTTCCTGACCTCTGTGCGTCTGGAGCATTTGCGGGTCCTGCTGGCTCCCCCGCTCACAGCATGGTCGTAGGTGAGTGAGCGAGTCTCCCAGCCTCCGTTCCCTGAGCGGTCCGGGGGAGCCACCAACCCTCCCTGCAGGGTGGTACTGAGGGTCAGCGACGCCCACTCTGTGGATCCCCAGCCCCCTCTTCTGTCCCGGGTATGTCCCGGACAGAGCTGCTGTGTTTGTGACCCCGCCCTCCCTGCCACTGAGTCGCTCAGTCCGAGAAGCTGGCCCACGTGGGCTCGGGCGCAGGTGCACCTGCGAAGTGCATCGTGTGGGCTGTGGTCCTGCCGCGTCGGGACCGGGTTGGACTCCGGCCGGGATTATTCCCAGAGCTTCCCGGGAAGCTGTGGGACCTGCCCCCAAGGCTCCGAATCCCACCGGCTGGGACTCGGGGGGATTTGCGTTCCTCAGTCTCCGAGGATGGGGCCACGGGGCCGCACACAGCTGCTCGTCAGCCAGTACCCGGCGACGAGTGGCATGGGGGCTGACCAGGTGGGCTCCTGGGAGCTGGGGCGTGACTGAGAGGCCAGGCCGCGGTCAGCGTGCTGAACCTGCCTTGCTGTGGCGAGGCCCTGTGCCCTGCTGGCCAAGCACCCCAGGCCGTAGCTCTCCGATGACATCGGGGCGCCCTGGGCTCCATCCAGCCTGCACGGTGGCCTGTCACCGGCCAGCGCCACGTCACTGCGATTGTGAGTGGGACCTTTTCCTCGCTGACTTCCTTAGCTTCTTTTCCTTTTTATTTTAATTATTTTATTATTTTTAAAGATTTCTTTATCCTCGAGAGGGAGCAATGAGCGCACCGAGCAGGAGCGGGAGGGGCAGAGGGAGAGAAGCCCAGCAGACCCCGTGCTGAGTGCGGCCACTGGGGCGGGAGAGTGAGACCCCACCCAAGACTGGGCGTCAGGGCTGGGCCGTCCGGACCAGCGGCGCCCCGTGTGCGCTTCTTATGAAACAAAAACTAGCGGTAGGGTGTCGAAGCCCTCCTGTCCCCTCAAACCCGCGCCCTGTGGACTTAATGGTTTTGCAGAAGTTATGTGCCCTGCCTGTTTGAAAGTCACATGTGCCAGGAAGCTGGAGAAGGACGTCGTGCTCCATTCTTAAGTGGGCACTAACAGGTTCTTTTGTTCTTACTGGTTTTGGCAAATATAGTGGATGCTTAAAAGCTGTTGAGATTTAGGGATATAAAAACGTCTTTAAGGAGCCATTTAGGCAAGGGCATGATTGGATTAAATCTGTCATTAAAACATACACATTCAAACCTCGGAAGATGGTCCATCCACTTTCCAGGACTGAGCCTTTGCTACTAGTGCACATTGTCCTGTCCCTCCATGGCCACGAGCCAAAGTCCTAGGGCTGTCTCACGTCAGAACCTCTGTGAAAATCGGACTTGCTGTGTGGGTGGGTTGGTGTTTCATTTTGCTTTCAGCACAAGTAAGTCGAGGCTTGCTACGAGGCGAGACCATCCCCGTGGACCTCAGCAGGACTCCGGCCGCCCGAGGACTAGCAATCGGGGTCCTTGTGCTGTTGATGGCGGCAGCCAGACCTTGAGATACTTCTCACTTAGCCGGACAGAAATTAATAGGATAAGGAAGTAGAATTTGCCCTTTTTTCTTCCCCTGTAGATGGGATGAATTATTATTTCGATGCTGTACTACTAAGGGGTGTATAATGACTGTTGGTAGTGTAGAATTTTTTTCCCTTTTATTAGGAAGATCTGGCCCTGGACACAGGCAGGAAGTCGCTTTAATTTCGTTTCCTTGATGACTTGTTTAGTGCTTGGCACAAGTATGATTCTGTATGGAATCTGCCCTTGATGAAAGTGTATAAGACAGAGGGGCTCTCCGGAAGCGTTGGAGTCCATTCTGTCTTCCATGAAGGGCGGAGGGCAAGGCACTGGGGAGGGACTCTGCCCGGAGAACGGCCCGGGTGGGTGTCTTCCTTGGCTGGTAGGCAGGAGACTGGGCTCCTGGAGGGGATCCTGGAGGGGAATTCGACCAGAGCCGGGAAGCTCACGCGGCTGGCGGCCTCGGTGGGGTCAGTTTTGGTGACCGTGCTGTGTTCTTGAAGGGCGGTGTGGGGCGGGGAGCAGTGTTTGGAACGCCAGCATTCCTGGACACTAAGATACAAAGTAAACCTTATAATTGCATGCTCCCTTGTTGCTTTCACGTTGATCTTTTTAAATCTTTTTAAAATATTTTCTCAGGAAACGCCATCCTCTTTGAATAGATGAGAGACTGGATTTCATATGGTTAGAAATCTATTACCATCGCTAGAGCCTCGGTTTCCTGACAGCGTTCGACACCCGAGGCTGGGCTGCTGGCCTCTCATCCGGGCTCCTTCTGAGACCGGGACTGGGAGCTTTGTGGCGGCCGGGGGCGCTCTTGGGGGCGGGGGGGGGGGGGGCGGACAGCGAGTCCTCGGAAGATGCTCCCATGCCCTTGGACTTGGTTGTAATGGGGCTGAGGCTTATACTGTGTGTTCTCTGAGCTGGCTGCCTTGGAAACCACATTTAAAGTGGAATTTGTCATCTGGGGACCGATACGTGGTGTCCGTTATACGACCCTTCCCATTTTCTGTGTGTTTGAAACTCATTTCTCAAGGAAGATAAATGGAAAATGTGGCCCCTTTGGGCTAACTTTTCTGCACAGCACCCTTTAGAATCAGGAAGCTGGGTCATATGGCTTTATCAGAAATCTTAATCGTTTTGGTCAAGAGACAATGCCGTTAATTCTTGCTTGTGTTTCTGGGAAAAATATTCTAAATGAGGTTCCAGGAATAGCTTCTTCAGCATGTCTACAAGGAAAGAGTGACCTCTCAGAGCTTCCCTATCACTTACAAGGATGATGGTGGTTGTGTTTAAGCAGTCACCCGTCACTTAGGAGGCAATCAATTTTTAGTTTTATGCAGAGTGCTTTTACTCCAAGCGAAGTGCCCGTTCTGATCTCCAGTCCTTGCAGGGATGAGCCCGGCTTCTCTCTGTCCCCAGGGAGCTGGAGTCTTGTCAGTAGGAATGGACGGTGCAGAATGTGGACTTTTAAATCAGATGTTGCAAATCGACCTCTTTTTTTTGTTTATGTGGACAGTCTCTCCCTCCGTGACGGAGACCTCCTCTCCACCCGTCTCCCGAAGTGGGGGGCGCGTCTGTGTATTTTAGCCGCCGCTCCCCGCCTGCCCCGTGTGTGCGAGTGCCGCATCCGTGCCTCCCGTGTATTACTTCTCTGGGACTGGCAGCCCAGGTGAAGGGACGTGTGTCTCCTGAGAAGGGAACCCCGCCCCGAGAGCTTGGCCAGGGCCCTGTGCCTGTGCGTGAGGTCCGGGTAGCCGGCTTCGTCCCAGGAGCCCTTGCGGACAGCGCCCTGACCCCTGCTTCTCACTTTGCTGCTTCCCCACCTCGAGGCCTGCCCGCACACCGTGCATCCGTCCAATCCAAACTAGGAAGGAGAAGTTGTACAAAGATGCCAGGTTTCATGGTGAACGTGATTTTTTAAAAAAACCTATTTACTGGCATACACCCTAAATGTTTTTTCCAACTAACGTAATGATTATGAGCTATTACTGGTTCAGAGTTCTTCGAAGGGTATTTTAGGAATCTAGTCCCTACCATCCTTTATTTTCATAACTATAATCTGCTTCGTAAAGTCGTCAGGATGTGGCTTTCTTGTGTTATCCTATTTTCAGTTTCAGACCCTCGAGAGGAAGCTATTTAGTGGTCACTTGTAATCGTGAAGAGAGTCTAGCAATTGCAGGAACTTGTTAGGGTGGATCTTTTTTTTTAGTTCAAGTGTGGTTAACATACAGTGTTTCAGGTGTACAACGCAGGTTGTGTACATTGTATACATCATGAAATGCTCCCCACGATACATGCAGTCACCACCTGTCATCCTGCTTCTGTCACCAGGGTTATTCCAGTGTTACTGACGATATTGTCTGCTGCTCTTCTCCTCCCGGTGACTTGTTTTTTGACTATGTGTGTGTGCATGTGAACCCCTTCGCCGGTGTTGCCTCCCCACGTCTCCCTCCCCTCTGACAACAACCAGTTTGTTCTCTGTTTCTGTTTTGTTCGTCTGTGTTTTTAGCTTCCACACACAAGTCTTACAGCTTCCTTCGCGGCATGTAAATAAAGTCTTGATCCAGGTAGATGTGGGCAGGAATAACTGTTTAAAACAGGTGGGACTTTTGTGAGACACTCGGCCCTCCTGGGATATTGTCTCTTCGCGTAGACCTTCCACCTGTGCTCTCCCCTCTTCCCTGGTTAGCCCCGTTTGCAGTGGAATTGTGGATCCGCGCATCCAGGATGGCCCTGCTGCCACGTGCACGCCAGTATGTCGGCCTTGCCCTAGAGTGTTGTTTGTGGACGGGACACCCTCCCATTTCCTCAGTTAGAAAGCGTATAGCCCTTCGTTAATGAAGAGAAATTTGCCAGTATCAGGGACCCCCGAAGACTTTGTTTGTTGAGTAAACTCCAGAGCAAAGATGGTTTTACGGGTTCACTGTGGACTTGTCTGGGGACTGCTCTGCTCTGGGGAGTCCCGTGACCAGTTGAAGCAGAGAACAGGAGGGTCCACTCTCTCTTCGGCTCTCTGTGCGAGTTTATGATCGCTTTTGTTCCGCAGGCGGTGAGAGCCGCTCCGTCTCACTAGGGCCGTGGTCATCGGAATTAGGGGAAACGACCATTTTCCAGCTTGAGTTTCTCGAATCTGAAGCTGCCCCTGCCCTGTAGAGCAGCCCCATCTTGAAGAACGGTAGGAGTTGACTCTGCGTGGATTATATTAACTTGGTTATTCCGGCTGAGTCATTATACTGCATGGTGAATTGATTTTTCTCTTTCGATTTATCTTCGTGGTGGAGCGCCTCCAGGAGCTCACCTGCAGGCGCGGACGGAAGTGCGGTGCTGTTCCGTGTAACTTGGACTAACCGGGTCTCTGCGAGATGGCCAGAGGCCTGTATGTAATTTCCGCTTACGACTTTGTTCTCAATCCTAAACTCTTCTGACGTTCTCTCTTCCTCCCGTGCTCATGCCTTCCTCTTCCTCCTTCCTCTGTCTTCTTTTTGACCCGTGGCCCTTAGATGCGGGGCGTGTGTTGGGCAGGGGCGGGGGTCCTGACTGCCCGAATCCTTCCTCACCTTCGCAAAGCGCTTCTTTGGAGCAAGACGCCGGTAAACAGGCTTCCCAGGGCTTTAAGGACCACCGGTGTTGTTGGTCTGGAAAATTGTAACCCTTTTTCCTTGGGCTTTTTCGGCTGACGTCTCTCTGCCGCGTCAGTGACCCCCACGCCAGCCACATGTGCTTTGGCTCTGGGGGCCTGTTGCGGCACGGGTTGCAACCAGAGCCACCGACTCGTTCTACAAAGAACTCCCCTGACGCTGTCGCTGGGCCAGGGTGGCGGGCCTGTCTCCAGGGATCCCAGGATCGGCCTCTCGCCACCCACAAAGTCTGAAGGCAGACAGAGGAGTGGTGGTGAACCGAGAAACGCATGTGTTTCCTTAAGGCCCCCACCAAGAAGACATCCACGTGCGCATAAGGGAACGTGGGGCAGAGGTGGCTGAGTACGTGTCGGTGGGCATGAAGCGTGAACAGATCACAGTCTGGGGTCTGTCACGGGCGGGGGCTTGCTGGCTCCTGACAGTCCTTACTGCTGGGGGGTGTGGTCTGGGTTTCCATCGGGGGCTGCGTTGTCAGAGACAAGCTTCCCGGCAGAACCCATCTGGCAAGTCTGAGGTCAGACGGAGGCGGCTCCTTGCCCCATCCGGACCCTTCCCCGGCACCGGAGCTGGCTGTCCTCTGTTCCCGGGAGTGACCCTGAGGGTCTGGGCCTTTGTCAGGAGCGGCTCGAGCTGAAGCACGTCGGAGATGTGAAACTGGTCACCGCGGCTTGCGGGTGGAGGCCGGACATGCTTTGATCTCATGTTGGCTGGGATGTTGGATGACCTTTTTGAGACAAGCAGCAGGCTTTTGTCATGCCTCATAGAATTTCTGTCATTTCTAGGGAGGTGTGTGCCTGTTTTAAGGAGGCAAATATGTTCATAACAGAAGTGCTTTCTGAAGAAGATAGGGGTTTGCCAGGAGGAGGCTTCTCTGAGGCTGAGGGACCTGCCCTGTGCCGGTGGGAAGTGGGGCCCAGTCATACTGGATTCCAGAGTTCCGTAGGGGCGGGGCAGAGGGAGGCTGCTTCTGACCTCTGAGTGCTTTTGAACGGTCCTCCTTTTCTCCAGCGTGCAGATAATACTGAGACGTTAGGGGAGGGATGACAGTCGTTTCTGTGACGCAGAAGATGGAAGTAAGCCTCTCATCAGAGCGGACAGTGCAGTGGGGCCCGCCATCGCCAGGGCGGAATTACGTGACAGGAGCTCTCCCGGAGCTCAGAGGCGGGAGGGTCTGGGCCACGGGACTGCGTGTCCTGGGTGTGGCTTCTGCCTGGGGCTGCCAGCCTAGTGCCCTGGGGACTCGTATGTCCTGCTCCAGCGGCCTCCTCCTGCTCCCTTGGCCCTCAGGCCGAGGCACTGGGCTTCTCGGGCCGGGGGTCCTGGGCCCCGAGTGTGATGAGATGGTCACCTCTAGGCCTTTCTGTCATCGGGGCCGGGTGAGGGGCTGGGAGCACTGCTCTGCTCTGTTCTCCGCGCAGGTCTAGCGGGTGGACAGACGCTAAGGCTGCACAAGTGCTCTTCAACACTGACCCCTGAGCAGCCCGCAAAGGCCGCGTCCCCAGAGATGACCTTGGCTCACCTTCCTACTGTCTGCGCAAGTTTCGGAAGTGGAGGCGCAGGCACTGGGGACGGGGCTCCTTCCAGTCCCGGCCCCGGCTGCTCCCCTCCGAGGGCTGGGCTCGGCGGGGGGAGCCACGAGCAGCAGAGCTGCTGGTGCCTGTGGTTTCCAGCCGTGTCCTGCATGGATTGTGTGTGTGCGGGGGGCCATCCATGCAGCCCATCCCCCACCCCCTGCCACGGTTCCTGCCAGCGCTGGGGTCTCCCCACTGGGGGCCTGTGGGGTCGGGGCGGTACAGGCACTGGGAGACTCCCACGACCTTGCTGCCCCTGCCGGGAGCTCTGGCCCCCAGCTGTCCCCATGGGTGCCGTCGTGCCCCGGGGGCTGGAGGCCAGGCGTCCCTGCAGCTTCTCTCCCCGTCCTCCCGCACCGGCCTCCCAGGTGACCCCTGGTAAGCAGCAGGCTGCCAAACGGTTCAGTGCAGGGAGGTGGTGTCTGACCTCCGGGGCTGTCCGTGTGGCCAGTCTGTCCCCTCCCGCCTGCTTCCTCACTGTGGCCTGGAGCGCAGCAGGGGCTCTGAGACTGCAGAAGCCCGGTCCCGGCTGTGAATGAGAGCCTTTCTGCGTTCTGCGATCAGAGGCGGTCTCTGGCTTGTCTCCCGGTAGGACGTGCGTGCGTACGCTGTCGGTTTCACTCTTTCTCAGTCAGGAGGAGAGTCCCCCGGGCGTTGCTGTTGGTGTCTGGCATGGAGAGTCTGCAGGCTTCTCGCAGCTCACACGTGTGTGTGTGTCGGGGGCCGTGGCTGCAGGGTGCCCTGTGCGTGGCGGTTTGTAGGGTCCGTACTGGCCCCGGCGGTGAGGCATTGCACTGAGTAACATCTGATACAGATATTACTCAGAATTCTGCGGAATGGAAAAGGGCAGTAAGTGGCATCGACCTCTCATTTCTGGGTCTGGGAGGATGGTTGAGGTCTCTCTTCAGCCCCGACCCGCCCTCCCATTCTGCCACCCCATTCTGCCATCTGTCCCGCCCGGGCTCTCCAAGGCTTCCCTGGGCTCTCTACCTAGAGGGCTGTGGTCTGCGCCTGCGACCGTCTAGCTCACCTGCTGGAGGCCTTTGCTGGCCCTGCCGGGCTCTCTGTCTGTCTAAATGCCGGTGTATTTATTGGCTGAGACTAGTACACATGGGATGTGTGGGTCCCGGTGCAAAGACCAGTTATCGGCTTCACAGCCCCACACCTGGAACTCTGTTAATCAGACGCCATTCCCGGTGAGGAATTTCCCAACTGCACAACACTATGTGTGTTATAATCCCAGCTTTGTAAACCACCTGTAAGCTGTTCCTGGTGGTCCTGGGGGAGAGAATAGGAGTGACGAGGGCATTTTCCCTTTCCTCTTGGCACACTTCCGTATGTATTTTTAACGAGAGCACTTCTGTATTCTAGTAGAATGAAAATTATGATTTATGGCATCAAATCCTTTGAAATTGTACTGAAAATGCTGGTAGTATGAAGCACAACAGTACGTGGTCATCACAAACAAATTAGAATTTTTATTCACATGGAAGCCGACTTCCTGGTAGCCTTCCCGTCCTGGGGGAGGGGGGTGGCCTCCCAGGCCAGTGCGCACTGCTGGAGGGTCTCTGCTCTCGTTACTGGCCTCTGGAAGCGGGATGGCTCTGACCCTGCACCTCGACGGGGCGCGCTCACCTGGCCCCGACCACCGTCCAGGCCAAGCTACTGGCCCAGGGGATGATGCCCCTGCAGCTGGAGACAGCGCCCGTCCTGGGTCCTGAAACTGAGCACAGCTGGGGGCCAGCACCTGGGCCACTGCTAACCCCCCGAGCTCTGCTTTCCGACCTGTGTGCTCCCGTCTGCCATGTAGGAGCCTGGCCACGTGGTGCGGTCACCCAGGAAACTCATTCCCCGTCATTCAGCCTGGCCTTTGGAGCCCCAGGGCTGGGGCTGGGGTGTGGGTGCCCAGGGGACTCCAGGGCAGCTGGCCAGCCTTTGGGAGCCAGTGGCTTTGCTCCTCATTGGGGCGTCATCATCGGTGTCCGCATGGAAGCGTATCCATGCAGAGAAGTGGGAGGCGGGCGACCCGGCTTCGTCCAGTCAGCCCTGTGGGCTTGGGCGCTCTCCGCACCTGGGGGAAGGTCGCGGTGTCCTAGGCTGTCTTTGCAGTTTTCCCAGGAGGCTCTAAGGGGAAGACTGTTGGTAGAAAGCCTGTTTGAAGAAAACGGAAATTCAGACTTTTGTAAGGTGAAATTTTCTTATTTTGAATAAACGCCCGCCCACCCCCAGCAGAGGAGAAAAGGCCACGGGCACCGCTCTGTGCTGTCCCAGCCGTGTGTTGTGTGCTCAGTGGTGCCGCCTTCGCCAGGCACCCCATGGGCCTCCGTCATGGACCGTGGTCGTGCCCTGGGGCAGCACCAGCGGGAGGAGGTGGGTCCCCTGTGGAGTGTCTGTGGGGGGCTTCCCGAGGACTGTTTCCCTGGCAGGTTCTCCTCGGGGTGGGGTGGGGGGTGTCCTGCCTTAGATGCCACAGCGGGTTTTCGTCTCAGTCTCCACGCTTCAGCCTGTTCCTGTCATTGATTGTGATTGTGGGGAGCCGTGGGAACCCCTTGCTTGGGGATGGGGTCCTCGCTGGAAGAACCCAGCCCTGTGGCTCCCACGAGGCCGTGTTTCTCATGAGCTGGTGGGCCGGAGCAAGGCCCAGTCAACCTCTGCCTCGTCCCCGGTGCTTCTGTGAGTGGATCGTGCAAGGATTTTGTTAGAGAAAACCCCGGATCGACTCACAGCTCTGTGTGTCCTTGTTTGCAGGAGCCGATTCAGACCCTACTTATGCAGTTTATTTAGTGTTTGAGTGGATGTTTCACATTTCTCCAACTACATGATATCGGTCTCAGACCTGTCTGATGAAAAAATCTTTAAATTGGGTATTATTTATCCCTTTTTTCTTTTGGTGAAAAAGGTACCATTTAGCTGTAGAATGGGGTCAATGAAATGTCACAAGCGTATAACCTGAAAACACCATAGAAATACATTCGTATACTTTTTCATGCAGAGAACAAAGAACAATAAAGACTGAGAGGACCCACTGGTACAAAGTATTAGGTTTCCTCAATTCTGGAAGATTTTGTTTTGAAGGTCTGTTTCCAACAAGGTCTGTCTTCTCCAGCCCAAGGTGGGGAGAAGGTGCTGGACTGATGGTCTGGGAACTTGCCAGTCCTAACTCAACAGACTTTTTCTGTTTATTTATTTATTTATTCATTCATTCATCGACGCAGAGAGAGAGATCACAAGTAGGCACAGAGGTAGGCAGAGGCAGAGGGAGAAGCAGAGTCCCCGCTGAGCAGGAAGTCTGATGCAGAACTCGATCCCTAGACCCCGGCCAGGATCATGACCTGAGCCGAAGGCTGATGCTTCATGGATGGAGCCACCTGGGCGCCCCTATTGGTGTAGTTTAAAATGCTTAATACATTAAAATTGTAAAACCCCACAAATATTTTAGAATGTCAATATTTAATTTTAAAAGTAATATGAAGAATGAGATATAGATTAATAACTCATTTGTAATCTTAAAATTCTAACCTTTTATTTGACTTTATTTTTTATAATTTTTTATTTTTTATTAACATATAATGTATTATTAGCCCCAGGGATACAGGTCTGTGAATCGCCAGGTTTACACATGTAACCTTTTATTTTAAAATAGATTTTATTTCTTCCTGGTGTTTTAAAGTGGATTAATCCAAAGGCACCACAGTGGTAAAACAATGTTGATGCTGGCTAGTTGGTAGCGTAGTTTCAAGTGTATCATTTTATTGGATGATCCATTAACCACAAGAAAACAGTAAGGTTAGAAATTAAAAGAAACCAAAAAACCAGGGCTCAAGGTTAAGTGTCTTGTGCGGGTCTCGTGGGTGTAAATGTAGCGCAGGACCTGCCTCTAGGGTGCCGGCTGGGTAATCGTGGGCAGGAACTCAGAGAATTTTGGTGAATCTCCCCAAACCATTCTCTTCTCCCACCTGGGGAGAAAAATAAAATTGCTGGGTCATTACATTCTATCTCATAAAGGCTGTCTACTGCAAGGCATCACACTTTGCAAAAAAGACAGAAGTTTACGTATTACGATCGACTGATCAAACTATGCTGAAAACACAAAAACTGGATCCTTTCTGTTTGGATAGAAATCCATATCCGGTCTAAGGGCTGAAATACTTTCTCCTGCTCTCGAGGTTGCCTTTCCCATCCGTGATGGTTTCCTTTGCTGTGCAGAAACTCTTTATTTGACCGAGCACCAGTTGTTTAGTTTTGCTTCTGTTGCCTTCAGTGTCGGTGTCTGATCCAAGAAATCACTGCCAAAGCCAAAGTCAGGGATCCTTTCCCCTGGTTTCGCCCGTACAGCTCAATAGCAAAGAGCATGTGAGCCAATTGAGAACTGGGCAAAGGACCCGAATAGACATTTTTTCAGAGAAGACCCACAAGATGCCAGTGAGTACGTTGGAAAGATGCCGCACGTCCGCCGTCATCAGGGAAATGCAGGTCAGCACCGCGGCGTGCTCGGCTCAGACCCGTTGGAACCCCTCTTCTCAACAAGGGCTGGCGAGGGTGTGGAGAGAAAGGAGCCTCGTGCATGGCTGGGGGGGAATGTGAAGTGGTTTGGTACCCCACACGGGGAGGGTAGCCAGGCGTCCTGTCCGCGTACAGCTCTCCCTCTCTCCGGACCTGCGTTTGTGCCCGTGTTTGTCTCGCAGACCCGACGGCCCTTCTGACGCGTGGGGTTCCAAGGGTCTGCGTGGCCCTGCCAGCCCCCTGGGCTGACTGCCACTCTGTCTGTGGGCCGGCGGGCACGCTGACCTTCTGCGACCCCGGACTGGGGGCTCTGGGGGCTTCTGCTATGTTCCCTGGAGAGAATTTGAGGGAGGGGAATTCTGCGATCCTTTTACACTCTCTCTGACCCACCCCAAACACCTTGTACTCCGGGGCTGCTTTCCTCTTCCTTCGTGGTCTTCGTTTGGAGTGGAGGGTGAGGGGCCTCACCCCTGCGTGAATGACCTCGACGCTGTGCCCGCTGGTCTTTGTGCTTCTAAACCCGTTCTAGTCTGTTGAGCCTCCCTCCCAGGCTGCCCTGTCATTCATGGTTTAGTGCCTCTCCTGGACCACCTGCAGACACACCCCTGTTTACGGAAGCGGGACGTGGAATTACCCAGAGACTCCGCCCCTGCTTCGTGCAGGGAAAGGCTGCCCTGAAGTCCCAGACCCCGTGTGTCTTGGAGAGGGCCACTCGTTTCATGTCTGCCCTTGTGGGGCCAGGATCCTGTGAAGGCTTTCCTGCACGGTGGGAGCCGGCCCGACGTTCGGTTAACGGAGGAGGTCTGACCTAGGGAATCGTGCAGATGGTTCGTAGAAGCCCTACTGCGAAGCAGGGGCACAGCTTCCTCGCCGTACATCATGCCGTAGCCAGGACCGGCCTTCTCGCTGACAGTTTAGAGTCTCGGGTTTAGATCATCTCCCCTCATGTTTACTGTGTTTTTCCCGTACCTGATTTGAAGGCACATTTTTAAAAAATTAAAAACATAAAAAATTTTCCGATATCTGGTCTTTGCCAGGTGTTCTGCTTTCCTGTGGGATCAGTTTCTCTTTACGAGTTGTGTTTTATCGGTTGCAATTGTGTAACCGGTACGCAGTCGTACAGACAAACCCGCTTCTCTGTCAGGGTGCGGCTCTGCTGGGGAGCCCAGGGCGTGGGAGGTGAGCCTGCTGCGGGGAGGGGTGGCACCTGACTCCCGGGGGGCTGCCCGGCGGGGCTCTTGGTGCCCATGGTCCTGGGTTCTTGGTCCGCAGCCGCTCCCCGTTTGTGGCAAGGTCAGAAGTTATCCGGACAGTATTCTGCTTTTTTAAGAATGCGCATTCACCTACGTTTAAAGGTATGATGCTTTCCACACGGTCCTTGTAGGAGGAATGGGGCGCCTTCTCTCCCCAGTCACGCAGACCCTGTCACATGCTGCTTATCAGCCCTGTGGAGTGATAAACTGTGTAATAACATAACTGACGTCAGAACACAGGCGTCCTCGACTCTCGAAGGGCTTGGGAGGTGTTCCGGAGCTGACCCAGGCTGTGCTTTGGGGGGCTGGGGAGAAGCTCAGGGCAGTCTCCCCATGTAGCATCTGTAGGGGGGTGCTGATGAAGGCCTGGGCCGGCCGGGGCGCGAATGAGCTGAGGCACCTTCACGACGGATCCGGGGAAGAGAAGATGGAGGCAGAGCGGTGCTGGTTTCAAAGACCTTGCTGGTGTTTGTGGGGGAGAGTGAGTTGGGGGGAGAGAGAGGATGAGGTCATCGTGGACATGACCTTGAGATGCTGCTGGACGCCACGTGAGCCGAGAGTTTGAAAACCCGAGCGGTGCTTTCAGAACCCACAGGGACGGAGTGGGCTTGGGGGTCGCCTGCGCAGCCCTGTGGTTGAGCCCGGGAGTGCAGGAGGGCGGCGGTGGAGGCAGCGGCTGCGGAATGGCCGTCTCAAGGCCCCGGGTGAGGGGGAAGGGAGGTCGTGGGTTTGCAGTCCTTCTAAGTCCAGAGGAGAGAGGTTTTCTAGAAGAGAATTCGAAATGTGGTGTCCTGAGAACCAGGAGGGCAAGCACTTGGAGTCTGGGAGGCTGCTCCTGTCTGACCCGAGTAGTTGGGGTCAGGCCGGGGCAGACCACCCTTCCACGGCCGTCAGGTCCCTTGGGAAGGCGCGGTGGGGGACGACACTGTAGGGGGCGGGGCCAAGCATGTGAGCCAGGAGAGGAGACACCGACGTGCGCCGGAGGGGAGCCGGGGACTTGGGGCCATGGGCGGACGTGGTCTGTCCCAGGCTGCGTCTGGCTTGGCGGCTCTCCTGGGTTCACAGTGCGAGCCTCGCCGGGGGAAGGGCATGCGGGAGCGGCCCCAAGCCGGGCTGTGCCGCGCGCTCTGACTGTGGCTATGGGGGCCGCTCCCGGGGAGCGGGTCTCGGCGGGGCCTGCGGGGCGGCCTCTGCGGTCCTGACCCCCGCCGCGTCAGTCAGGACACGCACGTGCGGCCGGCGGGTCCCCGCCTTCCACGTGGAGAGGCTCCAGCGGCTGAGAACCGTGGAGTCTGAGTTTGGAACGTGTCATTCCTGCATCTCAGTCCCGCTTCTCCCACGCGTGAATGGATGGGGACGTCACCTGTGAGGCCGAGCCCGCGGCGTCTGGCGGGGACCGGAGCGGCCCTCGATCTCGCCCATCTTCGTCCCTGCGTGTGTCTGCGCCGCTCCCGAAACAGCAAGCCTGAGGGAGCAGCCGGGGTGACCGCGTCCGCCTCCGCCACGCGCTCCGCGCTCCGAATGGAGACTGGGAGGCGGGAGACGGGGCAGCGGACGCGGGAACCCCTGGAGGGCAAGGGCAGCCCTGGGCTGGGGTGGCTGGGGAAGGGGAGAATTTTCTCCGTGCAGATGGGAGGGCCTCATGGAGAAGAGAGTCTTGGAATTTTTGCCAGATTATTACCAAATTATTTCATTAGAGTGACTGATCATCACTGTTATATGGGGGTGAGTGTAGTTGAAGAAAAAAAAGGTTTTGAAGAGCTTCAGGATAGAACTGTGTTCTAATTCCGGGGTTTTGCCTGAAATGCCACTTTTATTTTTGGTTAGATTTTGTGTGTGTGTTTGCGCTTATGCTACAGTGTTCCAAATGCTGTATTTTGGGGATATGTTAGCTGTGGAGAGGTTTAAAATTAGATTCCTAGAAATCAGGTTATGGGAGCTCTTGGCCACGCAGCGCAGGTCGTGTTCCGAGCACCTGGACGAGGTCTAGCGGCGGCTGGCTGCCGGCCGGGAGGGCGTGGGAGGAGGGTGGCCGGGCCTCGCTCGTGCCCTCCCGGGAGGCTCCGGGAGCAGCAGGTGCGCGCTCAGAGCTCCCGGCCCCGCCGCGGGCTGCGTCTCTTCCCCCCGCTCTGCGGGCTCTGGACGGCGCCTCCCTCTGCGTTCCACGTGGAGCTCCCGGGCCCTGGGAGCCCCTCTGCGGGCAAGAGAAGGACTGGGGTGCCCACCGCCCTGCCGCAGGCCTCCCCACGAGAACATTCCCTGGCTGGGCTCCCCGGCGGTGCGCTCCTGTCCTCTGCTTTCCCGCCGGGCGACGGTATGCGAGGACAAGCCGGGGGCAGGCCTCAGGGAGCGGCCGGACGGGAGAGCCGAGGGAGCGGGTCCCAGTGGGCAGCCAGGCAGCGGAGTAAGTGGCCCGCACAGCCCGCACAGCCCGCTTCACACAGCTGTCGGGGACAGGGGGCCCCTCAGTCCGGTCCGAACGCCGGCATGGCAGGCGCGTCTTGCTCCCCCGGGCTGCTCGGCCGCGGCTGGACGCCCGTTCACAGCCCGGTGGCAGGTGTCGGCAGCCTCGCTCCCTGGGCGGGGGCTGAGTGGACGCAGCTCCACGTTTCCAGAAGGTACGTTGGGGGTGCGTGCCGCTTGCTGTGGAGTCAAACCCCTGAGCCCCCCGAGCGCGTGTGGTTGTGTGCGCGCACGGGGGCCTGTGTGTGTGCTGGATCTCTCCGTGGTCTCGGTGACTTCCCACTGAAATCTTGTACCTTCTCATTCTCGGTGCCCGTTCCGCCCGTCCCCCACCTGCCTCCCCTCAGGCAAGCACCCATTTGATTTTTGTGGAATGTCCCTTTGTTTTGTGTTTTAGATCATGGACACGAGTGAAATAATGTGGTGTTTGACGTTCTCCGACTTGACTCAGCGTGGTGCCCCTAGGTCCATCCGAGTCCCCACTAGACGGCGGGATCTTGTTTACGGCTGTGTAGTGCTCCTCCGTGCGCTCCCCAAGCCTTTACCCACCGTCTGTCCACGCACCCAGGTCTGTCTGGGCGTCGGCTGTCATGGACGCTCTGGCTGTAAACAGCGGGGCCCTATCTTCTGAATTAGTGTTTTCCTTTCATTGTGTTTACTGGATCATAGGTCACGTCTGTTTTTTAGCTTTCTGTGGACTCTCCCCGCTGTCCTCCAGAGTGGCCGCACTGGCCCACACTCCCACCGCAGTGCACGAGTCTCCCCTTTCTTTCCACAGCCTCGCCCACACCTGCTGTTTCTTGTGTTGCTTTTCGCCGTTCTCACATTTTAGTCATTCTGAGGTGATATCTCATTGGGTTTTAATTTGCACTTCCAGGGTGCCTGGGTGGCTCAGTCGCTAAGCATCTGCCTTCGGCTCGGGTCACGATCCCAGGGTCCTGGGATCGAGCCCTGCATTGGGCTCTCTGCACACTGGGGAGCCTGCTCCTCCGTCTCCCACTCCCCCAGCTTGTGCTCTCTCTCTTGCTCTCTCTCTGTCAAATAAACAAATAAAATCTTAAAAAAAAATTTGCCTTTCCATGATGGTGAGTGATGTGGAGCATCTTTTCATGGGTCTGTTGGCCATCTGGATGTTGTCTTTGGAAAAATACCTATTCAGGTCCTTCACCCATCTTTTAATCAGACTGGTTTTTGTGTGTGTTGATTAGTAGGAGTTCTTTATTTCTGGGGTTGTTTAGCCCTTATCAGATACGTCATTTGCAAACATCTTCTCCCATTCCCTAGGTTGCCTTTTTGTTTTGTTGGTTGTTTCCTTGGCTGTGCAAAGCTTTTTATTTTGATGTATTCCCAGGAGTTTATTTTTGCTTTTGTTTCTCTACTCTGAGAGAACCTGTCCTGAAAAACATTGCAAAGGCCAGTGTCCAAGAGATTGTGGCCTATGTTTTCTTTCTACAGTTTTAGGCTTTCGAGTCTCACATGTAGGTCTTTAACCCACTTTGAGTTTATTTTTGTTACTGATACAATAAAGTGTTCCAGGTTCATTCTTTGGCATGTGACTGTCCGGTTTCCAGCACTTCTAGAAGAAGCTCTCTTTTCCCTGGTGCACATTCTTGCCTCCTTTGTCACAGATTAATTGCCCGTAGAAGCCTGGGTCTGTTTCTGGGCTCTCTGTTCTGTTACGCTGATCGAGGTGTCTGTTTCTGTGCCAGGGCCATGCTGTTCTCATGACTCTAGCTTTGTGGTATAGCTCGAAGTCCAGGATTGCGATGCCTCCAGCGTCCAGTGATTCCGTCTAAACTCTAGGTCTCTGTAAGACGCTGCTGGGAGTTTGATGGGGATGGGTTCAGTGTGTGGATGGCTTTGGGTGGTATGGACATTTCCGCAGTGTTTGTTCTTCTAATCCGTGAGCATGGAATGTCCTTCCCGCTGTGCTGTCTTCCTCTTCTTGCCTCAGTGCTGGGTGGTTTTCAGAGTACAGGTCTCGCCTCTTTGGTTTGATTTATTTCTAGGTGTATTCCTGTTTTCGGTGCAGCATTTTCTCGCTCTTACTTTATTTTTTGTGTCTAGAAATGCAACCGACTTCGGTATGTTACTTTTGTTATCCTGCAACTTTACCAAATTTGTTTATCGGTTCCGGTTGTTTTTTGGTGGGGTTTATAGTTTTCTACATATAGTATCGTGTCATCTGCCAGTAGTGAAAGTTTGACCTCTTTGAGGATCTGGGTGCCTGTTACTTCTTCTGTGTGAGCGGCATGGCCAGCACCTCTGGCCCGGGCTGAGTGGTGAGAGTGGACATCCCTGCCCTGCTCCTGACTGCGGGGGAGAAGCTCTGTTTTCCCCACTGAGAGTGATGCTGACTCTGGGTTCTTCATGTCTGCGTTTTACGTTGAGGTCTGTTTCCTCTGTCCCTCCTTTGTGGAGAGTTTTTCCAGCGAATGGATGTTGTACTTTGCCAAACGCCTTCTCTGCACCCACTGCGATGATCATGTGGCTTTCATCTTCGTTAACGTGGCGTACTGCATGGATGGTGAGTGTTGAATTCGCCCTTGCCTTCCTGGGATAAGTCCTGCTTGATCATGGAGAGTGATTTTTTTTTTAATGTGTTGTTGGATTTAGTTTGCTAGTGTTTTGTTGAGGATTTTTGCATCTGTGTTCAACAAGGATATTGGCCTATAGTTCTCTTTTTTTGTGTGCATTTATTTGGTTTCAGTATTAGGATAATGTTGGCCTCATACAATAAATTTGAAAGTTTTCCTTTCTGTGTTTTGGACTAGCTTGTGCAGAGTCGTTGTTTACTCTTACACGTTTGTTTGGTAGACATCTGTGAAGCCGTCTGGTTCTGGACTTTTGTTTGTTGGGAGTTTTTGATTATTGATTCAATTTCTGTGCCGATAATTTGTCTGTTCCAATGTTTTATTCCTTCCGATTCTGTTTTGGAAGATGATGTTTTGAGGAATTTATCCGTGTCTTGTAGGTTGTCTGGTTGTTGGCTTTACCTTCTCATAATACTCTCTTATAACCCTTTTGTTTCCGTGGTGTCCATTGTTCCTCCTCCTTCATTTATTTTATTCTTTATTCTTTTTAGAGAAGAAGTGGCGAGGGGCAGAGGGGGAGGGAGAATCGGAAGCAGGCTCCATGCCTATGCGCTTAACACGGCTTTTGCTGTGTCCCAAAGATTTTAGACCATTGTTTTGACTTTCGTTTTGCTCCATGTATTTTTTGATCTGTTCTTTGAATTCTTGATGGACTCATTCATCGGTCAGTGGCATGCGGTTGGGCCTCCATGTGTTTGTTCTTTCCAGATTTCTTCTTTATAAATGACTTTTAATTTCATACTGTTTTGGTCAAGAAAGATGCTTGACATGATTTCAGTCTTCCTGACTTTATTGAAACTTGGTTTGTGGCTGAACATGGGATCTGTCTTGGGAAGTGTTCGATTTGAACTTGAAAAGACTGTATGTTCTGCTCTGGTTTATTATTTTAGAGAGAGGGCGAGAGCACACATGGAGGGAGGGGTGGGCAGAGGGAGAGGGAGAGAGAGTCCCAAGCAGACTCTGTGCTGAGTGCAGATCCCAACGCAGGGCTTGATTCCACAACCCTCAGGTCACAACCTGAGCTGAGATCAAGAATGGGACACTTAACCCACTGAGCCACCCCGTGCTCCTGTACTCTGTTTTTGGATGGAATGTTCTGTATGTTTCTATTAGGTCATCTGGTCTAACTTGTCATTCAAAGCACCACTTTCTTCATTGGTTTTCTGTCTGGAGGATCTGTCCATTGATGTATGCGGGGTTGTAAAGCCCCCAAGTATTATCGTATTACTGTCGATTCCTCCATTATGTCTGTTATACTTGCTCTGTTCGTTTAGGTGCCCCATGTTGGGTGCCCAGATAGTCACATGGTTATAGCCTCTTCTTGGATTGACCCCCTTATCAGTATGTAATGTCTTTTGTCTCTTGTTATAGCATTTATTTATTTATTTATTTATTTATTTTTAAGATTTATTTATTGGACAGAGATCACAAGTAGGCAGAGAGGCAGGCAGAGAGAGAGGAGGAAGCAGGCTGAGCAGAGAGCCCGATGTGGGGGCGATGTGGGGGCCGATCCCAGGACCCTGAGATCATGACCTGAGCCCGAAGGCAGAGGTTTAACCCACTGAGCCACTCAGGCGCCCATGGCTGTTCCTTTCGATTGGAGCATTGAGTCCATTTACATTTGAAGTAATTACTCATAGGCATGTAAATGCGTTTAGCTGCCTTTGTTACTTATTTTCCAGTTGTTTTTGTAGTTCTTGGAGCATTTCCTCTCCCTGTGGGAAGCCTTTCTGGCAGGGCACGTCAGTGGGAAGTCCTTGCCCGGAGTCCTGGCTCTCGGCTTAGGGAGGGACGACACCTTCGAACAGCCTGGCCACTGACACGGGGCAGAGGCACCCGAAGGTACCTGACATCTGTTTTGACGTGGGCTGGGAGAGTTGACACTTTAATGGTACACAGACCATTAACATCTGTGCCTTCCTAGGAGCTTTGCGTGCGAGTTCCTGGCCCAGACTAGAACACGCGGCAGCAAGTACGGGTGGGTTAGTAGTGGTCTTTGCTGGTGGGGGCATGGGTTAGTGATTAGTGTTCTTGGTAACAAATGTGCTGTGTAAATCTCCAGCGCTCAGGGGTGCCCAGCACTACAGCGGGGTTTCTGTCTCTTCCTCCTCTTCTTCCCGTGGGCTGTGGCTATGGCTGGACAGCTGTTGTCAGAGGCCCTTCATGTTCTCTGTAAACTCGAGGCATTGGTGTCGCATCCAGTGGGAGCTCGGTGCCCCCTTCCACAGGGCCCCTTCCTTGACGCTGGAGCTGTTGGCGGTACCCGCTGCTTCCTTCTTGGTCTCCTCAGCAGCTGCGACTCGAAGCAGAGCTCCGCACTGAGGACGGAGTTTTGATCATCGTCTGCCGTGCCAGAGCCCTGGGCCCCGCCTGCGCCCCTCTGTTCTGGAGTCTCCCAGGTGCCACATGCCCCTTGTCCCCTGACCCCTTCAACATGGGGCCACGTGCTGGCCTTCTAGCACCGCACTGCCTGCTGTACCCCTTCTTCAGCAGGAAGCCTGGAGGACTGGAGCAGCCAGCATCGGGTGCATGTGGCACGTGGTTGGTGGTTCTTGCCCGTGCAAGGTGCCCGTCGCGGGGGTCTGGAGTCTCACTGCTCAGATGTGAGCGTGGGGGGTCTCCTGCACGTGGAACGTCAGCAGGTCCCCTCTGAGCCGGCCCTGGTTTCGTCCTTTCTGGTCTCTGATGGGCGTGGGGTCTCTGAGGCTTCGGACCTGTGAAGGGTCTTCTCGTGCCCATGTTGGTGGGGGACTTCTCTTCTCCAAAGATATACCTTCTGTCAACCTTCGAGTCAGAAGTCCTCGTGCTCGAGCTGGGACTTGAGTTTGTGGCGAGCCGTTGCTCCAGCAAGCGCATGGGTAGGAGTGCTGCCGTGACAGCAGGGTTGTCCTGTCAGCCGCTACGGAGGCCCAGCGGCCGACATACCTGCCCGAAGCCCCACCTGTTGCCGGAGGTTTTTGCTCAGCTTCTCGTGTCCTGGTGCCGTTGGAACCTTCATGCCCGAGGGCACGGGGCCTGGGTGGGGGCGGGGGAGGCTGAGCTGAGGTGGGACTTCTCCCAGGCCTGTGGCTCTGGGGACGTGTCCTAAACTGAGCCCACGTCCAGGAAAATGATTGTTGAATGTGGTGTCTTCCCTGTCCCCTAGATTCAATGACACTGGCACATCTTACAGGTTGTCTTACTTTTCTGCTGGCCCGGGACTGTTGATAAGTGAGCAGGGAGCTTCTTGGGTCACACTAGAGATGCTCTGATGATGCGTCTCTCAAAGCCCGTTCGTTCTTCAAAAACTGTCTGTGGCCCAAACTGTCCATTTAAAAAAGCACGTGATCCCCTGCTGTGGAAACAGGCCTTTGTGCGGAGGGCAGCACGGGCCGGGAGGGCACGGGTATTGGGGCACTGGCCTTGACTGATGAGCTCCGTGAAGCTCTGTAGGGTGTGACTGGTGTGGAACGACAGCGTTCCATCCTTGTGCTTATGCATGGCTGATGGCGGGGGTCCTGTCCCGTGGCCTGTCACCGCTGCAGCTCTCTACAGACCCCAACCCTTCCCTGCATCTCGGTCCTCTCCAGCACCCTCCCTGGGAGTCCCCTGCCAGGACTCCTGTTCTTTTCCTGCGAGGGAGCTGCACCCTGTTCCAGCGGCTGCCCCATGTGGTTGGAGGGCGTCCGGCCGGAGCACGTCTGCGGGGAGGGTCTCCTGGTGGGACGTGGGAGCAGGTCCCAGGCAGGGGCCTTTGCCTCTTCCTCCTTTAGCCGAGGCCAGAAGGCCTGCGGGGGCTGGGTCTCAGCCTGGGACGCCCACCCCCACGGGCACGCCCCTGCCCACGGGCGCGCCCCACCCTGCAGGTGTCCTGCCTAGGGAACAGGAGTGGTGTTCCTGCCCCTGCTGCTTTAGGAAGTGACCAGGGCTGCTCGCGGGAGCCCGAAATGGGGCATTTCACATCCTGACAGCATTTTTCTCGGAAAACTGTGGTCTCCAGACAACCAGATGTTGTCTTCTAACCAGAGATAAGTGGCTTTGGGTAGGAGGGAACAGGATTGATGGTTCCTGGTGACACGCATCCAAGGCCTTCTGCCCGAATCTGGAAGTACTTAGTTTTGACCGGAGATGCCAAACCGCGTTCCCAGCCTGCCCCTGGGGCCCGTCCGTCCCGGGGAAGTGACGTTTGGTGCCGGAGCATTGGGGCGTCCAGCTCCCACCCTGAGTGGGAGGGTGGGACTCGCTGGTGGTAGAAGAAAACTCGCCGTGGTCACAGCCAGGAGGGAACGGGAGGCGAGCATGGCCGAAGGAGCCCCCACCCCACGAGTCAATCTTCAGTCAGCGTGGCCATCTGATGCGAGGGAAGGGGCGCCATGGCCGGTGTGACCGAGACGCTGGCTTGCCCCTTGGGGTTCATGCTGGGCACAAGACCACCCGCACCTTTGTGAGCCCAGGGTCGGGGTGGCTCTGCGGGAGGACAGCCCATGCAGCCTGTCCAGCTCCGTCCAGGCCACTGCTGGTCTCCTCAGGCGCTGGGCTGGCTTGCAATGCTCACGGGCTCTGCACGGACTGACAGATGCTTGATGTGTGAGCAGAGGTGACCAATGGCCAACCAAGGACCTTCTGATGTCCTGGAGCTTTTGATGAAAGTTTGTGAAAATAGGATCAAATCTCTGCGCTTTCTCTCCTTTTTAAGGAAACAGCAGTGAGCACCCAGCACTGCTGCTCGTGGTTTCTGTGGCGCAGGACGTGGTGCGTGTAGGGGCTGCAGGTCTGGCTGAGAGTTGGGGCAGTGCAGCCGCCACGAGGGGCGTCCCGGGGATCCCCCACGGATGCTCCCAGCGCCCTTGCTTCCGCGGCACCTGGAGGCCAAGGCTAGAAGTTGTAACGCAGCCCCTCACAGAGCTGGAGCTGGAGAGAAAGAGCCAATGGTGTCTGTATCTCCTGGCCTCAGGACTGCGCAGGGACAGCAGGGACCTCGCCATGATCCCACTTCTGCGTTGCGGGAAGGCGACCCCGTGTGGTTCTGTGCTGGTCCGTGGAGACGGCGGCAGAAAGACTGTGACACCTGGTTTCCCGGGGAGTGGCCCAAGACTTCATGTCTCCTGGCAGAAGGGGGGTGCTGGTGCCGGTTCGGCCTGGCTGTACCGACCGTAGAGCAGACATGGCCCGGGTTTGAGTGTCCACAGCTGCCTCTGGGATCACCAGACAAAAGGGGGATCCCCGTTTCGGGTTGGGGTGGCGAGGCTGCCGTGTCCGTGTCCTGCACGGCCCGGGTGGTGGCCGGTTTGTTATGCCACGGCT
Organism: Enhydra lutris kenyoni; assembly: GCF_002288905.1. Classification (NCBI taxonomy): domain Eukaryota; kingdom Metazoa; phylum Chordata; class Mammalia; order Carnivora; family Mustelidae; genus Enhydra; species Enhydra lutris. The sequence goes on along the minus strand of NW_019154145.1, from coordinate 639,590 downwards.
TCTCTAGGGTCCGCCGCTGCCCGGGGCTCCGTCCTGCCCCAGGGGCCGGGCACTGAGGTCAGGGGCAGAGAAGACCCTGGGTTTCGTCTGCAGCTGGTGGCCGTCTTCATGGTGGTGCGCGAGGCACGATTCTTCCTGACATACAGCCTGTTCCGGCTTCTGAATCTCGTTCTTTTATTTACTATGTCAGCGCGTCGATGAGGGACCCCCCAGGTGGCGTTACTGTTCGCTGCGCATGTCGGTGTCCCCCCGTTGTGCCGGCGCTCCATGGACTTCACACCCCGGGTTCCGCGCTTCCTCCCTCCACGCGCTGCTCATGGGTTACCGCTCACTCTCTCCTGTCACCGCGGTGACGAGTCACCTGGGGGGGGGGAACGCCGCCTCCCTCGTCTGGCAGCTCCTTGCCTAGTGCTGCTTTCCACGGAGAGACATTTTTTGTGCCAAGGATGGTATTTGCGGAGTTTGAGGATGTAAATTTACTTAAATGTTCTGAGCTGCTATCAGAGGCTTGTGTTCTTACATCACAAAAGCTATGCATCCTGGGAAATACTTTTTAAAAAATGTATTATTGGGAAGGCATTGAAACAAGTTAAAGAGAAATTCTAGTGTTTTGCGCAGTCCCTTCTGCAGTACTTAGCGTGTGACCATCTCATGTGCTGTCTTTTATCTTGAGCTGACGTGTTCCGTTGTCCCCTCATTCATTCTGCCCTGCTGTGCGGTGCATTCTCCCAGGTAGAGGGTGGACGTGGGGGGCCGACGTGGCCGCAGCTCTGGCGGTGGGGGCTCAGGGATCTGGTGCAGGTGCTGGAGGGGCTAGCGGTCGTGGGAGGCAGCACTGGGGTGCAGAGGCAAAGGCCTGGGCTCTGGCGAGCGCAGGGGTGGGAGACGGAGCTGGAGGGGGAGCGGGGCGAGGGGTGCTGACCCGGGGCGTGGGGCGTGCGTACCGGCCCGAGGTGGGGCAGGGAGAGCAGCAGAGCACAGGCTGCTGTCCACCCTGTGTAGATGGATGTGCAAACTCCAGGATTTCAGGGCTGGTCCCGAGTGCACCTGCAACGTGGCCCAGAAGTGCGGGGGCGGGGGCGGCACACATTGTCTTTCGTGAGCCCGCAGGAGGGCAGGTGGAAAGCCTGAGTGGCTACGCTCACTTACCCAGAGAGCAGGAGTGAGCCAGGAGGTGAGGGAGGCAGCCGGAGGCCCTGCATGGGGGCCCGTTTTGGTGGGGGGTGGGGGCGGCCTGACCCTTCCCTGCTCACCTGAAGAGCCCACAGGCTGGGGTTCTGAGCTGCTCTTTCCATGGAAGGGTTCCTAAGGAGCCCATGGGGTCAGGGTCCCGCCCCAGACATGGCTGCAGGTACCTGCTCTGCCCACTGGGTGCAGACCTTGTAAATCCTGCCTTCTCTGCAGACCACGGCCCTGACCCTGGGGCTTCTTGTGTCCCCGGGGGACCGAGGTTCCGTCCACCACCTGGAAGGTGGGGTGCCTCCTGCCTGGGGTTCTGATCAGTCTCTGCAGGCAGACGCGGTGCCCCACCAGAGCATCTCTGGGAGGGACCTGGAGGTGGGGGGCTCCTCTCTCTCCCTTGGCTTGCGTCCTTCCCAGCGCAGAGTGAAAATGCTCTTCCCAATAAGGAAATCGCGCACCTCGCAGACAGCTTGAGTTGACGTGGACTTCGGACAGCAGATGTGGTCTATGGTTTCTGTCCAGTTTCGAGGTGCTGGTGTGTTAGAGCACGGAACGCTCAGATGTTGGTGACAGATGGTCACCTAAACCACGAGTGTGTTTGTTAGAAGAGCGGCATTGCTTCTCTTAAATCAGATATGGAGTTTGATTTCTCCCAGGAGGAACCTTTACTTTCTTTAAAGTATCATTTGTCAAGTGCCTTGAGGTTGTGCTTTAAACTATAAATTAATTTCATCTTAGAGCACTCGGTATATCTAAGGTAGTTATTAAGAGTTCAGATAACACTTACGTTCTGTGTTCTGACTCCTGGTTTTCCTCTAATTCACGGCATTTGCTAGAACATGACAAAACCCCAAATCTGAAAATGGTTGGGTGATGTAAGAAAAGGGAAGTCAGTTCTGGTGTTTTGCTTTAAGGGAGAGAGTTACAGTGTTTTGCGCTTCCTTAATTTTCTTCTTTTCCAATATGAAAAATCATTTCCTTGTGGTCAGGTATGAACTTGACTCGATTAATAAAAGTAGCACACTCTGAGTGCATGGAACTACGAAAAATTAAATATATTACTTTTAACTAAGAAGCATCCAGTTGCCACAGAGCGTTTGTGGTGTCTGCTTTGTCCTCTGTCCTCCCCTCCCCCACGAGTATGCATCGTGTTCAGATACGCTTGTGAAAAAGCACGTGTTGTCATTCATACGTGTTAACTTGGTGGTTTTCGACCCCAGGAATGGGATGTAATTCCAGCAATGGAAATTCTCAGCTGAGTGGGTCTGTGGGAAGTTTGGAAGAAAAAAACAGTTTAAACAGTCCCCCTCCATGTGCCGCATCTCGAGAATCAGATCTAGTTAGCTTAATGTCCAATTTAAAGTCATTTGGCAGTCTGAAAACCGTATTTCTATAAAATTCAGCCTGTGCTTTGTATTTTTCATTGCTTGGCTTAACACAATAAATGCAAAATGAATTGTTTTAGTAATTGCTGTAAAAATAATGTGTACTATGGCCAAGTGTTAGGAAGTGAGCAAATAGGGATGAAGTTGTACTTGTCACTCCCGGTACGAGGGCCACGTTTTCTCACGTCAGTGTGTACACGGCGGGTCCAGCCCTTTCTGTCCATGTGTGGTGCCGTGTTCTCTGGGTCGCGGTGGAGTTGCGGGGTCCGCGGTCCGTGTTCAGGCGCCGAGGGAGGAGTGGGTAGACACTGGACATGTCACAGTATCCCCTTTCCAATGTGCCTGGTTCAGTAGCACTGTTAATTTACTTCAGTCTAGAAAATGGTTATACTGTGTGCAGTTTTCAAGGGGAAAAATCCCACTTGATTTAAAAACCAAAATCATGGATTTTGGTTTTTAAATTTCCACAGATGACGTGGATAACCACATTGTGAGAGCTTATGGGCTCGTGACTGACAGGGTTTCCTCAACTGTGGACTTTGTTTTCCTTTTGCATTTTAAAAGAACCGTTTGTAAACATCGGGAAGCAGAGGGGAAGGTCCCCACGGAGAGAGAAGCAGGACTGGTACGGGGGAGCGTATGGTCCTGTGATCCCGCGGCAGGTAAGCAGCGATTTCAAAGGCACATTCACGGTTTCTATCGTGGAACACTGAGACTTGTGTGGAAATTACTTATGCCCCCTCCCCCCACCCCGGTCAGGTCGTTAAGGTTTTCTAGGGTTCTCCTGGTCTCTTCATACACTCTCAGTGTAACGGTGAGAATGGCATAGTTTTTGTTTTTGGGAGTGAAGCTCCTGGGGCCACGTCCGGGTGATGCCTGAGCGCGGGGTCCACACGGGGGCCGGGGAGACACTCCGCACACCCTGTTCGAGCCTCCCGCACGCAGTTCTGGGCTCTGGTTTCCACACTGAGGGGAGTCTGTGCTCAGGCCGACGTTGCCGGGAGGGACCGACCGCACACGGTGCAGCTCTGAGCCCCGCGCCTGTGTCCTTCTGCTGCCTTCGGGCCATGGGGGCCGCACCACGAGCCACGAGTCACGGATGCCCAGCATTTCTCAAACACCCGTGCGCGCTGCTCCACTGTCGTTTGGAATTCTGTTTGTGCAGCAGAAATCTGAGGCCATCCGAGTCTTTTGTTTCCAGTGATGAAACTCATACTTTCCTTCTGAGCGTTTCTGGGGTTTTCTCCGCTTTATCTTCATAGTGAAATGGATGTTCAGTTTCATCTTGATGTCGTCTTTGATGTTTTGTGTGAAAGGTTCTGTCCCATCGTAAGGGGCCTGCTTGGGTCACGAGCCCGTGTTTGCGCCCTTGCTTTCCTCCTGAATCTCTGTTTCAGTTTTTGTTTCCAGTTTTGATACGGACCTTCCCTAGGAATTTTGGTTCTCATTTCATCGCGGCCATGGCTGGGACGTGTCTGTGGGCTCCCTCACTGCCGTGGCCTGGCCGTGTCCGTGGCTTGACCGTCTGTCCGAGTTTCTCGTGGCAGTGCCTTCCTTCCCATCTCTGCAGGAATGTCTGGGAGGTGGGAGGTTGCCCCAGCAGCGAGCTGCTGCTTTCCTGCCCCTGCCTGGGCTCTCTGGACAGAGGGCTGGAGTGCGCGGCCCCCGAGGCAGGTTGTGCTGTGGATTGAAGGAAGGAGCTGGTCCCATCCTGCGCAGGAGGCACCGCACAGTGTGTGGCAGGCGTGGGTTGTCGTGGCTGTGAAGGGCTCTCCACTTCTCTAGAATACATTTGAACACCACCCGGAGGGTTTTTAGGGTTTCACCAGCAAGTGTCTCCGGCTGTGGAGACCGTGGCTTGATCAGCTGATTTCAGTGAACAGCGGTGCCGCGTGTTGGGGAGGAGCCGGCGGGCTGACCCCCTTGGGAGCCTCCTCCAGCCCTGCCCCCGCTGGACCCCTCCCCTGCACTTCTGTCCTCGTCCCAGCGGAGCATGTGCCGTGCTCCCCCGAGGTGCGCGAGGCTTTCTCAAGGCCTTTTTTAAAGCAAGGGGGAGCTCGGAGAATCCTGATCTTTTACAGCATCTCGTCTTCTGAGACCCCACTCCGCGGGCCGTCTAGAGCCTGCACGCTGTGAACCTCTTACCCTCTCTGCTGTGAGAGCAGGTGTGTGTGAGCCTCGGGTGCCGGTGAAGGGAGAGGCAGGGCTACTTGCACCTTCTCCCCTCGTCACGCCGCACCTGTGCCCTCCACCCTGCTTCCCGGTTCTGCAGCCTCGTCCCTGCACACGTGCAACATTCCACTACTAATTCCCCCTAATTTAACAGTATGCGGTAAGATTTAATAAAGCAAAAAGGCATCAAATGAGAGCTCTTTTGAAGACTGGGGGAAAAGCCCAGCAATAAGGATATACGTAACCTTACAAACCAGCCAGAATTCAATCAGAGTATTTTCTTTGATGTTCTGAGTGGCTGGCCCCAGACAGCTGCGGGAAGAGATTCCCCGTGTGTCATCAGAGCCTAATGCGTGTTTATCGAACGAAACAGGCTGCGTGGTAGGGCAGGGAAGGAGGCCAAGCCCTGCCGTCCCGATGTCCTGCAATGTGAAGAAGAAGGTCGTTTTGGTCCGCAAGGTTAAAGGTTCTTCTCCTCAGCACATCGCTGTGTGATATCTCAAATGTGGGACTGAGATGGCTTGTTCCGTGCTCCCCTTCACGGGATTGTCGGGTCTTTCCTCCCCTGGAGAGCCCGGCAGTGGGAGCACAGAAGTGGGCCTCACATGGTCAGGCATGACATTCCTTTCTTAAATTAGCCTCACAGGCACCAGCTGCCGTTGACAGAAGAGTAGAGGCCGAAGGGCTTGTCCTGTCCTGCTGTGAGGACACGGGAGGTCCTCTGCAAGTCAGGTGTAGACTCTGAGCCTCATGGTGTGGGGTGTGTGCAGCCCGTCGGGGGCCTTGGACCTTGACACTCCGAGCCGTTCTTCTGAATGAAGTCAGGTGGGGTGGAGGTCTGGCGTCCGGTCGATGGACGGTCGATGCCTGCAGTGGCCCACATGTCCTCAGGGACGTAAATTCAGATAACGGAACCTGCACCATGTTTGTGTTTCAGTGGGAAACACTGGTGGTGCTGGTGCCTGGTGTCTGCCCTGTAGATGGCCCTGCCCGGTACAGCCAGGAGTGTCCCAGTCCACCCAGAGTGCACACGCTCCAGCCCGACCAGCAGAAGCAGACGTGCTAGGGCGGGCGTGCCCTGCGGGTGATTCTAGTTAGGGTTCAGAACCTCTGCTTTGCTGGCTGGGGGTGAACCATGCTTTTGCTGAGTTTCCAGCATAACAAGGCCAGGTTCTGAACCAGCTGGTTATAGCATCAGGTGTCTGTCTCTTCTGCCCAGAGACAGAAGCGTGTTCTCAAAAGAGGCATGGTCAGGAGAATGATGTCCATCCTGAGCAAAGATTTCAAAGTAGTGGGTATGGTTTCTTGCCTTTGCTTCTTGGAGCAGGGATAGAAAACCTTTCAGTCTAATCCAGTTAAATGCACGTTGGCTTTTTTCCTTCCAGAATTGAACAGGATCATACACCAGGGATGTCAGCTGCGAGAGCTGTGATCGAGGAGTAGATCAAGTTAGAACTGGGTCTGTTTCACCCCGAGCGTTGGCCAGCCGGGGTGTGCTCCGGAGCTCAGTGGCAAGAGAGAAGGGACTTGCTTGGATTTTCTTCCCAGTGTGAGCCGGTGGGAGGGGTTCCCATCCCTGAGGCACCTGGGATCAAAATTACGAACTGAAGCCCCAAGACGTGATTCTGATGAGCAAGAACAGATCGGGTTGGTCTTCCTGGCTGGAGGACGTCCTCTGTCTTCTCGTAGGCTTTGCCACATGGCCGCCCTGCTGGTGGGTCTGAGGGCAGGAGGATCCAGGGCACAGCAGCCCTGTTAAAACCTGCAGCCCAAGCCAACCTTAGAAGTGAGTGACCAGAGTGTGTCACTGGTGACCCGGAAGGCTGAGGTGGTGCCTGGAGCTCCTCCGGGATTCGGGTGGATTACGGTAATGTTTTGTCGATGATCTTGGACCCGTTTTCCCCCGTCTTGTGATAGGGCATTCTCACGCCATCTCTCTCTCTCTCTCTCTCTCTCTTTTTTAAAGATTTATTTATTTATTTATTTGACAGACAGAGATCACAAGTAGGCAGAGAGGCAGGCAGAGAGAGAGAGAGAGAGGAGGAAGCAGGTTCCCCACTGAGCAGAGAGCCCGATATGGGGCTCGATCCCAGGACCCTGGAATCATGACCTGAGCCGAAGGCAGAGGCTTTAACACACTGAGCCACCCAGGTGCCCCACGCCATCTCTTTCTTTAGAAAGTCCCAGGATGCCAGCAGGTGTCGTGAAGTCACAGACGAGACGCACGGTTGTATGATCACGTATGTTGTGTGTGCATTGGACCTTTCCCACACACGCAGCTCTGTGGCACGAAGTCAGGTGCTTGGAGTCCGCATGACATCTGCTGCCTTGATGTGAAGCCGCGAGGGTCTGAGAGCCGTCTGAGTGGCCTGTGGGGCCACCGCGTCACAGGCAGGCCTTCTGGGATGCCCCTGCACTCGGGAGCCTTTCCCCACGGCCCAGTCACCCTGGAGCGTGCTGGGCACTGGGCTCAGTGCCACGTGGAGAGCTTGTTTTGACCTGTCTACGGGGGCGAGAGCATGAGCAACCTTGTACTTGTACATGTCCTTTCTCTGCTGTGAGGGACCCCTGCGTGGGGGAGTGCTGTCCTCGGCGAGTCCAGAATTCTGGGCTGGGAGGACATCCGTCCTGTGGCGAGGGCAGGCCTGGCTGTACACTGCTCTCGGACGGTGCCAGTGGGGGTGCTGGCATTCCATCGAGGACCCGCGGCACGGGGTGGCAGCCTCTCCTGTGGCACGTCCACCTGGACATGTGTCGCCCAGCTCCAGGGCAGTCAGGGAGAGGCTGGCCTGCAGGGATGGTGAGTGACCCTCTGGCCGGGTGGTCTGCAGGTTTGTGGGGGAACAGGACCCCTCACCTGGGAAGGGTTTTATGTGCAGGTTGGGAAGTCAGCCTGGGAGAGCTTCCCCCAAAGTCCAAGATTTCTTACTGTACTGCTCTTGTGTGACCGTGGGCGGGCGTCTGGATTTGCTGGGCCCATCTGCTCTGCCAGCAGGCACAGTGTGCTGTGAAAACGGCCGGCAGCTATGGGCTTGCACGAGTGTGAGGCGCGAGCTTCCTGAGCCGTCTCCGTGGTGCGAGGTGGTGGAGAGCAGGGGAGGCATTGTTGCTCTGAGCACCAATCCCAGTGTGTCCGCTCTGCCTTGGGAACTGTGGACTTCACAGAATGGTTCCTGCTTGAGAAAACGGTGAGCTCAGGCCGGGTGTCCTTGTTTTGCTGGGGTGCACAGCATGGGGAGCCAGAGCCTCGCCGCAGCCTGGCTGCTGGGCACTGTCTCTGCGGAAGGGTCCCCAGTGCTGGGCCAGCAGACTCAGCCCAGGGGACAGGGCGCTTTTGGAGCAGCAAGTGAAAACCGTGTGGACTCCCTTGTCACTTGGGCGACGGGAGAAGTGTTGTTTGACTACAAAAATGCGATGGACGACTGTGTCTTTAGTTCCTATTTGTGGGGACGGGGCCTCCCACTGAGGCGTGGGGTGACATGACCCGGAGCTCGGGAGAGCTCGGAGGACGGCATGTGGGCTTTACAGTTTGTTTTCTGGAGATGTTCCGAGAGGCCGGGAGAGCTTCGGTGGTTCCCTCCGGGGCCGTGGGTCTGTGTGGACATAGCCTGCAGCCTGTCTGAGATGGGATCGGACTCCACACCGCGAGCGGGAGGCCCGGCCGGCCGCCCTTCACCCAGGCGAGGGCCTGAGTGACACTGGCCACCTGCCGCTGGTTCCTGCGGCCTTCTGCGTCACAGGCGAGCCCTGCTGGGACGTCAGCAACCAGACCCTGCAACCGCCCGGCTCTGCGCCAGCCCCCTTCCCGGACGGGCCGTGAGAGGAGGAGAGGACGTGCCTTCTCCGCCCGTGTGGCCCTTTCTGCTGGCCCCCACGACCAGCGCCGTCGCCTTCTGGGGGAGGCTGGCTGGTCTCGTGTTGCTGAGGGTGACGGTTTGTGTTAAAGTCTTGTTTTGGGAGAATAGCGCTCCGGCGACTTCAATACTGGGGCCCGATCGTCACGTGTGATCAGACGGGCGCCGTTTGCTCCTTGTCACACTTCGGGTTTGCCCCGGAGCGACTTAGGTTCTCCCGAGTTAACGCGTCCAGAATGTGCTCGTGGGAAGAAGCGGCTGCGCGGGCAGGAGGTCGCCTCCGACAGCGTTTCCGAAACCGGGCCCGGTCTTCCGACGAGCGTTTGGAATTCAGCGTTCACGAAGCCCGGGTCCCTGCTCGGTCCCGGTCCCCAGTTGTGCTGCTGTTTCCGAAGGTCTCTTCTCTCTGACTCAGAAACAAGGTCTCGCCGTGAGCTGGGCTGGAGGGAGGGACGGGGGCTCCCCTGCCGCGAGCTCTCGCCTTTATGAAAGCTGCTGAGTCATGGTGCACGGGGGTGCGGGCCCCCCCCCCCCCGGCGTGTCCCCTTGTGCCCGGCGCTGGGCTGTGGCTCCTCCTCTGGGGGAGGGAAGGAAGGGTCCGTAGATGCCCTTTGTGTGGCCGTGGAGGGACTCGCCCTTGGCCGACGGGTCTGCATGTTTCCCACCGTGGGTCCCCGAGTGCAGTCTCTGTGCTGAGCCTTGGGAAGGAGCGTGAACGGGAGCAGTGCGTGCGGCCTTCTGAGTGGTGACCGCGGGGACCCAGGGTTCACATCAGCTGAGTGACCACGGAGCCCTCCGCAGGTCGGGTCGAGTGGCGGGTGGGGGCCGCTTGTCTTCCTGGGAAGACGGCCTGGTTTACTGCCCGGAGGCTCGCGGGCCGTAATCCCGAGACGGCGCCTGTCTGCGGTGACATGGTGGCCTGCCCCGTCAGGGGCCATCGGTTCCCCTGGAGTGGGGTGGGGCTCCTTCTGGAGTCCAGTGCTGTGGTGTGGCTGACCTGGTTCTTGCTCTTTGAAAGGCGACTCTCTACTGGGCGGGCGTCAGGTAACCTGTCCCGGAGCAAAGTCAAGGTGGATGTGTATCAGGTGCGGCGGTGTAGATGGTCCGTGAGGAACGGCGTGGGGTGGAAGCTGGCGGCAGCCCTGGGGAAGGAGGCCGCGCAGATGCGTGTGGAGAACGAAGGCCTGTTTCTGTGTCTCAACATTGTTGGTGCCGTCAGGGTGCCCAGATGTGGAGGGACGTGACCTCAGCACCAGAGTCTCTCCAGGCTGGTTCTGTGGGAGAAGGAATGTTCCCCGAACCTTCCGATGCTGGGGTCCGGAAGAAGACAGCCCCACGTCCTGGAGAGATGCAGATGAGGACGGTGTAAACCCTGCCATGGTCGTGTGAAATCCCAGACAGTCTCGTTCTTTGCCGCCGTATTGTATAGGGGTCTTCATAGCTGCGTTTACACAGGAGCGGAAGCGAACGCCAAATTTTGTGTCAAAACAGTGATTATTCACCACCTCACACTGAAAAAATAAAAGCCAAGATAATTTAAAAAACAACGGGAGGAGCTGGTGTGGGAGGAGGAGGGAAGGAGACGGGCCCCGGGTGGAGCCCCGCAGGCTGGGACTGGGCTCGGAGGGTCTCTCCTGGACACCAGGACGCCGGGAGCCGGCGTGCCTCGCTGAGAAGGGACGACGGCATCTGTGTCTGCAGACAGGTTGCTGACCTCAGCGCGGACTGTGGACGGCAGTGGCTGGCTCTGGACTCGAGGCGCACCTGCCCCACTCAGACGTCCCAGCCCCCGTGTCCCGGAGATCCGTTCCTGTTCCTGAGCCCGCACGTCGAGCAACGTGCACAACCTCCACCAGCAAGGTCACTGAGCGGCTTCTGGCCATACGGCGTTTGGGATCGGGCAGTGTGTGGAGCTTCCCCCCAACGGGAAGGGGATGCGTAGAGGAGCAACGTGTGACGCTCGAGGAGACACCGAGAGCCGGGCACGTTCCACGGGAGGGAAGACCACGAGAAATGAGTGGGGTGGGCGGAGGGGAGGGGCCGTCACAGACCAAAGCAAAGGGGGCGTCCCCAGAGGCAGGCGTGATCCTGGCTGGATTGGTTTGGTGGAAGGAAAAAGGCTGTCAGAGACGCTTTGGGGAACAGTTGAATGTCAGCCGGACGGAGGTAATACAGGATCATTAATCGTGTGTGACGACGGGTTGCGGTCGGAGGCTCCCACTCATGGAGTGTGCCGGCCGAGGAACGCGGGGTGACCGTCCCAAGTGAGGAGAGGTGCTGGCCGCGGGCAGAGCTGTGAGTGCGCACACTGTCCGCTGCGGCGGGTCCTCGCGGAGAAAGGGGGCTATTTTCATGCTGTCCACCTTCTGCTATGTTTGAAACTGTGATAAGAAGTGGGAGAACATCTGGAATTTGTTTTTTTTTGTTTTTTTTTTAAATATTTATTTATCTGACAGACAGAGATCACAAGTAGGCAGAGGGGCAGGCAGAGAGAGAGGAGGAAGCAGGCTTCCCGCTGAGCAGAGAGCCCGATGTGGGGCTTGATCCCAGGACCCTGGGATCATGACCTGAGCCGAAGGCAGAGGCTTAACCCACTGAGCCCCCCAGGCGCCCTGAACATCTGGAATTTAAAAGGAAGTCTGGGTCAAAGTGTACTTTTTTGGATTCGGACGTGGAGAACTTCCGCGTTTATGATGTTCTTATTCTGTGTAGGCTTTCATCCCTCGGGTTTGGCACCTGGTTTGTTGTTTTTTGTTTTTGTTTTTTTTCTGGGTGAGAAATTCGGTATCTCTGGAAGGAAGGGAGGGGAAACATTTCCGACTAAAACCTTATCACCCCACAGTGTCACTTTGGACACTCATGAGCTGATGTCCCCGCGAGGGGGACGGCCTGACCCCGTCGCCGAGAGCAGCTGCTCGACGCTGGCAGGTTAAAAATAACACATCGTCATGACACTCCGACCAGTGAAGTGCCGGGAGAGGTTCGGAGAGGCGTCTCCCCTGACTAGCTCTTCCTGGGAAGTCTGACCATCCAAAGGACCGCGTTTCTGCAGATGCTGTATTTTATCAGTGTCGCTTCTAGTGAAGTGTGCCCGGCTGTGGCTGGTAACCGGGGTTGCCCGACCGGCAGGCTTTCCCGACCGGCAGGCTTTGTCGTTGTCCTGACTCCTGGGGTTTGCCAAATGAAAGGGCCACCAGCAGCAGGACGCTGGCCGGGCTACCCTGAGGGAGTGTGCAAAGGAGCAGACGGTTTGGGGCGGTTTCTGAAGGGGACGCTGTCTGCGGGGGCTGGAGGTCATCCTCTCCAGGGGCAAAGTCAGGAGCGTGCCTAGAAGCAAGGTTCCAGGGAAACAGGGTCTGCCTCTGTCTGGGAGCCGAGTGCCTTTCCCCACGTTGGTGCAGAGCTGTCTTCGGCTGCGCGCCGTGCGCCAGCCACCCTGCTGCAGGCGGGCTCAGCTGCTGGCGGTCACTGTGGAATCACTGTCCTGTGGTGTCACCGAGATGTGCTCTCTATTTGGTTCTTTGGCGGCTTTTTCTTGATGGTGCTTTTGGTTCTGCTTTCCTAATCCATCCTGCGACCATTGTAAGTCCCGGAGTTCAGGATTTTATTTTATATTTTGTTTTTTTACTTTTGAGAGCAAGAGCGCGTGGAGGGGAGGGCAGAGGGAGAGCCTCTGAAGTGGACTTCCCTAGAGCGCAGAGCCCAACGCTTCATCGCTCTCCCCACCCTGAGAGCCGGTCAGCATCTGATGCTGACTGACGCTGACCTGGCTGAGCCCCCCGGGCACCCCATCGAAGTTCAGGAGTTTTTGAACACGTCTCTGTGTCTTGGGAGGAGTGCGGTCCACGGGTGGGGGGAGCCCACTCTGTAGATGGGCTGAGAACGCCGGGTGTCTAGGCTCCTGGTCGCTGCACGGAGGCTCCGAGTGCCCGGCCTGAGGCTCCGCGGCCAGAGCAGACGGGAGTAGCCTGTGCCCTGACCTCATCCTCCGCCAGGCCCACGAAGGCCCGACGTTCGTTATGGGAAGTTGGGCAGGAAGCACCCGGACCTTTGTTGTGCTGGTTTCGTGGAGGAGAGGCTGGTTGGGACGGTGGGTTTGCAGTGCCGTCTCAAGCACTAGGCAGGCTCGGGGCTGCCGTCTGTCAGTCCTCGTGGAAAGGCTGGTGTGGATAGGCAGGGAAGGCGTGTTCTTACCGTGGCTGGGTGGAGAGCTGCGCACGGGGGTGCCGCAGGAACCTCCACCCCCGCCGCACGTTGGAGCCACCCCAGGGTCTGTGGGGTCCCTTCTGGAGCCGGGCCCCTGATGGGCGGGCGCGAGAGCTCAGAATGGGCACTGTGCGCGGTGAGCGTCCAGAAGTGTTCCACAGACGGGATTTCAGCGACGGTTGGAAGTACTGCCGGCCTCCCTCACGTCCAACCCCGGCTCCCAGATCGGCCGGCGTGCCTCAGTGCTGACCCTTGGGCGCTTTGGGAGTCATGGGGTTGGGGACCGGGCATGGGTGGAGGGGTGGTGGCCCTGTGATGGGACGGAATAGCCCCTCGGCGGGCTGCCGTGCTCAGAGCTCTCCGTCGGATCCTTGAATCTGTGTCCACCTCCTTCCCGGGTCAGAGAGCTGCCTCCAGCTCGGGGTTCGCGGTCGGGGAGGATGGGGAGGCACGTCCGGAGTGGCTGTGGGTCGGGCGGCGACGCCTCAGGCAGACCTCTGCTGGCAGTTTCTTGGGCCGGAGGTGCGCTTCTCGCCCTGCCGTGTCCCAGAAGAGACTCCGCGTGGGTGACGAGCAGGTGCGTCCCTGGGAGCCAGAGGGGGACGCAGGACGTGAGCGGTCGTGGTCTTGCGGGTTAGCGGTGGGCACAGCTCGGGTGAGAACTTTCTCTAACGCCCACCCAGAGACGTGGGCTTCCAGATGTCTGTACTCCGTGAGTGCACCCTGGAGGACGTAGGGGACCACGTCTCATTCGAACAGGGGAGTAATCCGTGTACTGAGCCCTGAAGCCGTATGGAGGAATACAGAGGCTGCTGAGATCCGAGACACTTTAGGATAAAGGATTAAGTGTCCTAAAAACGAAGTTAGTGGTAACCCAGATGTCGCTTGAGAGAGCAGGGCTGTGTGCTTGTCCCCTCGAAGGCGCCCTGCAGACATGGGTGTGCCCAGATCCCAGGCGTGGCATGTGCGGCTCCCGGCGAAGCTGTGACAGAGCCCGGTGCACGCCCCTGCCGACAGGAACTCCGGTCCTGCTGCACCTGGCGCTGTTGTCACTCCCTCCCCGAGAAGATTCCAGCCGTCGGGGGGTTCTGCCTGAGCACAGTACATCTTTGTGCTTTGCCTTCTGGACGACTGTTCAGGTGGCTTTGCAGAATGACACGGTCTCCTCTGTTAATCCTATTCTCTAATTAAATCATGGGCTTTTATATGCTTCACTCTGTCCTGTTCCCTGGAGCAGGTGCTGACCCGCTGACAGATGACCCTGAAATCATGCTTAGATACTTAGTCTTTCTAAAGGTTCAAAAGTCCACCAGATGCTGGCATCGAACATTGGTGGTTTGCGTCCTGGAAGCTTACATCTTCGAGTCGATAGTGGGAGTGAGGTTTGGGTCCTCTCGTGGAGCCTTTGTGTTCAGATCGGAAAGCCTTCACCGCACTTCTGCGGACAGAAGCCCCAGCCCCAGGTGTAGACGCCTCCTGGACACATTTGTTCTGAAGTTCCAGCAATCCCAGGAGGGCTCCGAGAAGGTGGGATCGTCAGTGTTGAGTGAACATTGGATAAAGACGTGTCCGAATGTAAAATTAGTTAAAAAAAATCTTAGTGTTCCCTCTAAAGGTCCAGTTGTGAAAGAGCCTTCTTGTAAAAACGTTCTGAGAGCACCAACCCCTCCAGATGCTAAGTACTAAGTGTCCCGCCTGGCGTCGTTACGGTCTCTACGTGACCCACGTCAGCAGTGTTGATGGTGACGGCTCACCACGGATCAGACGTGATCACGAGGATCCCTCTTCTTGAAGCAAAATCAGGTCCCTGCAGATGACCTAGTCTTACGCAGATTTAATTAAAATGCAGATCGCTGCAAAACTCCAGCCCCGAGGGACAGGTACAAGCCTGCGAACAGAAGACTCCAGAATCCTCCCTCTGCTTTCCCTAAAACTAGGGAAATGGAGTAAAGGCGAGGTACCAGGCAACTGGGACTTTCAAAACAGTTATTTTACTGCATTAATTAAAGTAAGAATCGGAGAATTTATTGGCATTCGCTTCAGTGATCTTTGGTCCGTAAATGAGATGATCTCAGTGGTTTGAATCATTCCACACAACTTTAGTTATTTTAACCAAACAGTAGACCAGATGACTTTGTTGGTTGGAATTTGGGTTGCTTGGCCTTCCGGGAGACTTGGTGCCCTTTGAGGGCACGCGCCCCGCCTGCCAGCGTTCCCATGTTCCCCGCGGTGCCCGGCTCTAAAGCTGTCACGGGACGAGCAGCCCCACGGTGCTGTCCCACGGAATGGGAACCGAGTCCCGGAGCATTTTGTCACAAACATGTTGTCTCTGTTCTGTACATGAGGTGATAGGAGCCACATTTTTTGTGTCTCAGAGTCAGAAACTCATCGAAATGCTCACGCTGTTTCTGAACTCCTGCTTTTGGTACCTGATATCTGATTTAGCCATAGGGTTATCCCCGAACCAAAGAGCAGAGCCTGCAGCACGGCGTCCCTAGTCTCAACCAGATCAAAGAGGCCTTATTAATTATTCATTATGACATTTTATACTTTATTTTACTTTTCATAATTAGCAGAGTCTGTATAATTAACCTCTCATTTCGTTGAAGTGCTTAACATTAAGTGGGGTTATAATTACCACTATTAAAAAAAGTATGTGGAAGAATTTAAAAATCTTTAATTAGAAAGAAAACTGTGTTTTTTTTTTTGGTTCTGTTTCATCATGCATTTTGTCCTTATCGACAAGTGTCTTTTATCATTTAAACAAAGTGAAGGACCAGGGGCAGCAGGCAGTGTCCTGGCCGCCGGTAGGGGCTGAGTAGGTTTGCCGACCCCTCAGCGTGTGTCCGGGAGGGAGGCGCGTGTGGTCAGGCCGCGAGCTCCCGTCCTCCCAGCCCTGCAGTCTTCGAGGGCAGATGTGGGTCCGGCCCACGTTGCCGTTTCCTCAAGCAGGCCCACGGCGCTCTCAGCAGATGGGCTCTGCACAGCCCGGCGGGGGACCCGGGGTGGTGTGCCGAGGGTCCGTCAGTGGGGGTTCGGCCGGCGGGACCCCGGGGCAGCTCCTCTCTGCCCAGAGCTCTCTGTTCTCTACTGTCAACCAGGAAGAGTTTAGTCCCAGTCTGGTTAGAAGGGACTTGACAGAACCAGGACGAAATGATGGCAGGCGGGGAGGGTTCCAGAAAGCTCCGCTGTGTCTCAGCTCTCCATGTGAAGTCCGTTGCCCCTCCTTGAGGACACCTGTCTGCCTGGAACTCTGGCCGTGGAGGCTGACGCTTGTGACCTTCACGCTGGTGCCCATAATAAGATTGAGGCAGAAGGGCCGCGTGAGCCTGGCTGATTTCACGGCAATGGCACGGCTGTTTGCCATGCTGTCGGGTTTGAGCACGGTTTCCGTCTGTCATGTGTCTGATTCTGGAGGTCTCTGTGGAGGGCAGACCCCTCGAGCTGACATTTGGGGCACGGAGGCGGGTGCTTGCCAACGCCCACGTCTGGGCTCCACCCTTGTTCCCGGGGCGCCGTCCGGGCCTGCGTCCAGGGTGGCCCTGACCCCGCAAGGGGGGCCGCATCTTGTGCTCCTGAGGAATTGGATCACTCCTCCATCAGGACGGGAGCTGAGCAGCCGCCTGTCCTGGTGACCGCAGGTTGTACGCCAGCCAGCAGACGGCCGCTGGATGTACCTGCGGCGCCCGACCCTGTGTCGCACTGCCTCCTGCGGCCCATTTCTCATCTCGTGGTGTTTTCCGTGGAGCCAGGCAGTAAGAACTCAGGGTTCTCTCTGGCCGCTCTCTGACATCCTACACACGCTCCCAAAGAGAGCCCTGGTCCTGCCATTCCGGGGTGGAAACCCGCAGAGGCAAATCAGACTTATTGGCGAGCCGGGCAGAGCCCTTCCGCCAGCGTCCCCGAGATCTGCCTCCTCCAGCTGCCGGGCTTCATGGGACCCAGCGGAGCGCTCTGGACCCCGGGCCGGGGGAGGGAGGTGCTGATGTCTGGAGACAGCTGTGGTCCTCAGGACTGGGGTTGCAGTGGCACAGCCGTCCCTGGGGAGAGGGACGCTGCCACATACCCTACACTGCAGAGGACAGCCCCACGCCAGTGGCTCAGAACCCCTGTGGTTTGGGGGATGACCGTGGTGGTGGTTCTCCTGCTCGCCTGGACCCGGCTTCCTTCTCCTCTGACACAGGCCCCTGCTTCTCTCCTCTTGCCACTTATCAGCTTGCCTGTCCCACAGTGCTCCTGTGGGGTGGCCGTGCCTGGGTCTGGGTCTGACCCTCGATGGGGACCTGCCTGGCCTGCATGGAGTCCGTTGCCCGACAGAGCGTGCAGCAGCCCTTGGCAAAGCCACAGGCTCTCGGCGCCGGAAGTGAGCTTGTTTGCGCTGTGTAAAAACTTGGGTGAGTGGGGGCCCCTGGGCAGCTCAGGGGTGGAGCGTCTGGCTCTTGATTTCGGCTCGGGTCACCACCCTGGGGTCGTGGGACTGAGCCCTGCGTTGGGCTCCTTGGTCAGCGGGGAGTCTGCTTCTCTCTGTCTCTCCCATGCTCGCTCTTTCTCTAAAATAAATAAAATCTTAAAAAAAATTCTCGGATGTGTAAAAATTTGAGTCTGGTGCTGGCAGGCTTTTGAGCAAACCGGTCTCGGGAGGAAACACCCCCACCCCCCGGGGCCATGCCCGGCATCCACCTTCGGTGCGTGTGTGCGCGACGTTTCCTCCTGAACACACGTGTTATTTCAGCCTCAAGAGAGGTCAGTGCGAGCTTGGCCTCCTCGTCTTGACCCCACTCGGCCGCTTGATTTCCTGCAGCCACTAAAGCTTCTGGCTCTCGTCACCGATGACGCAGGAATAATGACGCGACCGCCTTGGGGGGAGCTGTGGGTCTCAGGCCCGTGTCTGCAGGCTGCTTGGCGGCGACGTCACAGCCTTTCAGGTTTCTGGTTCTGCATGTCAGGTAAATCCCCAGATCAGGAACGGAAGCCAGCCACGGATGCCACGAACCTCTCCGGGTGGATGGCGACGTGCGGTGCGCGGCTCCCAGCGCGCGTGGATCAGGCGGGGTCCGGCCGGCACTTGGCCTGTCCACGGTGGCCGCGCTGGGCCGCGCAGGCCTGCTCTCGAGTCTGCTGGGCCTGCCGGTCGCCTCAGGACTCCCTCCGCCCTGTCGAAGCCCCGTCCGCTTGGCAAACCCTCTGCTTCCTGGGCGTTGTCGAAGTGGAGAGTGTCTGTGCCTCTCGGTGAACGTGGGCAGTGGCCACCCGTGGGACAGTTGGGTACAAAGGTGCGATTCCTCGCTGTCACTCCTGGGTTTCTGAGACCCAGGGTCCCCGGTGCAGCTGGTCACCAGGAAGGTAGCCAAGCTCTCCGACTTCCTTCCTAAGAGAGCTGCGGCTTTGGGGAAGCTGTGGCTCCAGCTGAAACTCCCGCCTGCAGCTTGGCGTGGCCGGGCGACCTCTAGAGAATGGGGTGTTGATCAGAATTCCTTTGGGCGGGGCGTGTCCCTTTCTGGATTAATACAACAACATGCAGCCCCCGTTCTCTGTCCTTGCCTGGGCCGTGGTGATGATGCCTGGTGATGAAGCAGCCCCTTGGCACAAGGAGGGAGTCGTCTGGAAGGTGGAGGATGGCAGCAGCCTGGTCCTGGAGGGGTGACCAGAAGGACCTTCTGGACCTTCCTTGTCCCTTAGGCAAACCAACCGTTGCTCACCTCAGCCGCTCGGCGTCTCTCACAGCTGGGGGGCTCCTGGCATAGCAGAAGATGTTCTCAGGTCTAGTTTTACCGCTGGGGGATGGAGCCCGAAGGAAGGGGGCAGTTTTTCTGGAGCAGATAGGTCGCTGATCTTGTTTCTTAGGAGTAATTCATAGGAGGATGGTGGCTGTGGCCAGACAGTAAATATGAATGGTTATTGGGGTAAAATCAACTCATTGGTTTGTGAACGTGCCAAAACGTGGCTTCCAGTGAAGAGCAGAAATGGGGGCCTAGCCCTGACTCCCCGTCTGGGGATCTCAGGTGGTTCTGTCCTTGGTGGGCTCCATGTCTTTCGAGGTGAGGCTCTCCTGGATGGCCTCCACTCTTGTTCTGCTCTGGCCCTTTCCCAGCTCTGGGTTCCTGACCTGTGGAGGCCAGAATGTCTTTGGGGGCCGTGTGGACCCTCTCCAAACCAGTGGGTCCATTTGATGGGCTCAGGGGAAGGAGGAGCTGTAAGCGGAGCGGAGAGTGGGAAGAGGACGGTGTGATAACCGTTCCCAGCGGCTGCTGGGGAGTGGCTGCTCTCTCCTGCCCCAGGCCCTTGCGGTGCATGGTCGCTGACGGCAGGTGCACCAAGGGACTCCCGGCAGGAGGGGCGGCGTGAGTGGTGCTCGGGCCCCGGCGCCGCTGGCCCAGCGAGAGGTGAGACCTCGGCAGGTGTGCCTTGACTGTTCTTTGCCACTGTTTAGTCGTCTGTGAAATGGCGATTGTAACTGTATCTCGGTCATGAGGTGGTTACCAAGACCAGTGTTGCACACGTATGATAATATCTGGTAACAGCTCAGCGGTATGACCCGAGTGGGTTGGTAGAGCTGAGCTCTGGAAGGACTGTCCCGGGGAAACGATGGCTCCTTATTTGCTTTTCATCTGTCCAGAGCTTATCTGCTTGCTTTTCTTGGTGAACATAATTTTTAAGTAGTTCCTTATTTTGGAATGAATGAAGTAAGTTTTCATGTGTTTCGTCTAGAAGCAGTTATTCTAGATTTCCAGGTTTTGAAAATGTCTTTTGACGTGTCATTTAAGAACATCTCAATTGGCTCCTTTTCAGGGAAATTCAGTGGTGATCTTTGTTCTTTCATTCCATTACCAACTAATGCGATATCCTCCAGTATTTAATTACCTTTAATTGATGGGTTTTCATTTAAAAATAAATTTTATTTTATGTAATCCTATGTTAATTTTCTTTCTTCTTTTTTTTTCCTTTCCTTTTCTTTTTTTTTTTTTTTTTATTTTTTTGGTGTACTCAGAGTAATCAGATTCAATGCAATTTTAGGAGGTGATGTTTGCATTTATTTGGATAAAGTAGGAGCTGCTGCCATCACCCCCAGGAAAGACGGCAGGCATACAGGTGTGTGAGGCCTGCACGGCTTAGGCTGTTTTGCAAATTCAGGTTTTTTTTTCCCTTTCTGTTCCTCCCAAATCTTTCTTCCTGCCAGTCCGTCCTCCGGCCTCTCCTGGCTTTCCCGAGCTACGGCTGGGGAGTCGTCTGATGCGCACGGTGGAGGCCACAGGCCTGGGCAGAGCTGCGTCCTGACGGCCGTCCCCACGGAGCAGAGAGCGAGAGCCTGTGGGCAGAGCCACGCGGGCGCGGGAGGAGGGAACAGGCTCCCAGCCGCTGCCCGCTCCGAGGATGTCTTCCGGTTCACATGCGCTCCCCCCGGCCGTGCTCATCCTCATGGGACTCACGTCAGTCCGCCGGCAGCCGGCAGGTGTGGGCACGCCGCCCGCGACACGCCAGCCAGTCCCCGCAGGCGGGCCGGCCGCCGTCTCGGAGGGTCTGTGTGCGGCGCGGGCCTGCTGGCTGTGCTGTCATCGTTCGCCGACAACGTGCCCGCCAAAGCCTGGCTGTGACTTGGGCCAGCAGAGGTCTGTTTCCTACTGGACCCTGGGGCCCGGATGGAAATGTGGGGTCTGGCCGGCCCAGCTTCCTGGTGTGGGGGGCGCACGGAGGTGGGGGCTGCGGCTCGGGGGAGGGGTACGAGCTGGAGGGCCAGTAGGCTTTTGTCTGCTACTTGGGACGCAGCCTTCCCTCGGCCCCCAGCTGGGGCTGCCCCTCCGTGTTGCCATGGCGATGTGCACGTGCCTACCCCCCCCCCCCAGCTCCGGGAGCTCCGTGGGCGTCTTGCTGGAGGGCTCGGGTTTGCCTCTTTGTCCGCTCTCTGCCGCCGTGCGGTCCGCGGCTCCGCACACCCTCGTGGAACGAGGGAGCGGCTGGGCTGTGTCTCGTGTGTCGAAAGGTGTGCACGCGGACTCTCCCGGGGCTGTGTGCCAGCTGGAGCCTGTTCTGGAACGTGCTGGTGCCCGGGGCAGGTGTAGCACACCTGCTGCGTCGGTGGGGACTCGGGCTCGCTCGAGAGCCTGCTCCGTTGGCACCAGGACCCCACGAACATGCAGTTGTGTCTGAATCTAATACAGCGGTTCTTTGTGCCTTTGGAGCGTGTGCCCAGTCAGTGGGGAAGAAACCAGGTTTCCAGGTGGAGCCGAGTGGCCACATCAGTCTCCGTGCTCAGTGCTGTGGGCGCTCTGCAGCTCCGGGGAGCAGTGCATGTGCATAGCCCTGTGCTCCTGGGGCCATCGGGGGCATGGGTGGGACGTGGTCTGCGGCCCGGGGGGCACGGCCTAGCTGCGCCTCTCGTCTCAGCCATGCCAGCTCCTTGCGCACTCGGGCTCCGGGGTGGACGGCAGTGAACATACGAGCAGTCAGGGTCATGGAGACGCTTTCTGAGAGCGGACGCCTCCGAAATCACCTCCAAAGACGTGAGAAGCGATTACCCAGTAGTGTTCCTTCAACATTATTTGGCTGAACCCGCAGAGATCCCACCACCAGAAGTAGCCTCTGTTAGGGTTACCATCACGTTCATGCAGGGCGTTTAAGGACCGTCCACGCGCTCCGTGCCCACGTCGGCCGGAAGCCAGTGCGTCTGTGCTCAAGTGCAGCCTCGTCAGCTGCATTTCCCGGCCGGCAAGAGATCACGTGAACTTTCTGTGCTGGTAGGTGGGGTTATGAAGGGTCGTTTTTACTTATTTATTTCTTATTTTTGGTGCAAAGTGGTGGTTTTATTAAAGCGCAGGCAGAAAGAGCTGCTTCCAAGGTCATTTTATTTTTTAATTTAATTCCTTCAGCGAGCTCCATACCCGGCATGGGGCTTGAACGCACAGCGGAGATCAGGACCTGAGCTGAGGTCAACAGTTGGGCCCTTAACTGACTGAACCCCCCGGGTGCCCTGGCAGTTTTTTTAAAAATTTTAATTTTTAAAAGATTTTATTTATTTGAGAGAGAGAGCAGGAGAGAGCGAGAGCACAAACAGGGGGAGTGGCAGAGGGAGAAGCCAACTCCCCACTGAGCAGGGAGCCCGACGCGGGGCTCGTTCCTGGGACCCCGACACCACGACCTGGGCAGAAGGCAGACGTGTAACCATTGAGCCCCAGGCGCCCCGGGAGGTCGTTTCTCGTGGCGCTCTGTGGCCCTTCCCAGTTGGCTGTGCCTGTTAGGGAGCAGGTGGGCTACTGTTGCTGGGAACTGGGGGGGTGGGGATCATCACAGCTGTGGAAGCTGTGCCGAGCTAGAGCCTGGGGACATGTAGGGATGAGCTGGTGGGGACCTCGGTCTCCCTTCCTTGAGGGTGGATGGTGGATGTCGGAGGATCCCCTCACCCGGGAGCTTGTCAGAAGCACCGAGGCTCAGCCCCAGCCCCGCCCTGCTGGAGGAAAGTGGGAGGGAAGCCTAGTGGTCATCCCGTGTGGCGTCCAGGCTTCTCTGGGCTTCTGAGGTGCCTCAGGTCTGGGGAGTGCTGCTCTGCGTTGGGACCAGCCAGGTTCCCATCTCCCAGAACAGGCCTGGCTCTCTACCTGCGTGGCACGGCATGCGGCGCTCTATGTGCACACGGTGGCCCTGACCGGGTCTGAGAGCGTGGGGGGCACAGCCCCAGGCAGGTGCAGACCCCTGAGTGGCCGGATGTGCAGGAGGAGGGCTTCATATCCATCCGGTCGAGTGAACAGGACTTAAACACTGCCTGCTGGGCACTGGGCATTGTGCTCAAGGTTGGAACTCAAAATAATTGAACGGATTTAAGGGTTTAATAATTAAAGAAGAATGTGCCAGTTTTGAGCCATTTCCTTGTCTGGAGGTACCTCACCAACCGTTCTGGGGTAAATACCATGATGTTAGCAAGTAACAGCCAAGATTGGCTCTCTATGGAGTGGTGGCATCCTTGTGCTTGGCACGGGCTCCAAATAGCCCAGCTTCAGACTTGGAGCCATTCCTGGCTTTCAGTTGACCAGCAAAGGATTGAAAAACTTTTGAATATATAAGGAACTCATACAACTAATTGCAAAAAGCCAAACAATCCAATCAAACGTGGGCAGAAGTCATGATCAGACGTTTCTCCAAAGACAGCCAACAGATGGCCAGCAAGCTCATGAAGAAGGACTCAGCACCCCTAAGTAGGAAATAAAAGTCACAACGAGGTGGGATCCTCTTCACCTGCTGGAATGGCTGTTATTGAAAAGACCAGACGTAACAGGTGTTGGCAAGGCTGTGGAGAAAGGGGACCCTCGGGCACTGTTGGGAGGAACGCAAGTGGGGCAGCCGCTCTGGAGAACAGTGTGGAGGGTCCTTGAAAAATTAAAAATAGAGCTGCCCTGTGACCCAGCAATCCTCTTTATAAGCATATTTTCAGAGGAAGTCAGCGTCTTGAAGAGAGGGCTGCCCTGCTGTGTGTACTGTAGCCGTTGCAGTCGCCAGACATAAACAGGTGTGCCCCTCAGTGGATGAATGGAGAGAGAAGATGTCACACACGCCTGTGCACACACACAGTGCACACACGTGCACGCATGTACAAAGACACACATGCACGCGCACATGTAACACACACGCATGCACACACGGGAATGTCACCCAGCCGCAAGAAGAAGGAAATCCTGCTGTTTGTAACAACACAGGTGGCCCCGAAGGACACTGCCGAGGGGAATCAGGGGGACACATCCATTTGGCCCACATGCGTGTGGACTGTACAGCTGACCTCCAAGATACAGACTACGGTGGCGGTTGCCTGGGACTGGGGGAAACGGGGAGATGCTGGTCAAGGGTCTGTGCTTCCGGTGTGAGTTCTGGTGTGAGGAGTCAGTGCTGGGATCCAGCGTCCAACACGGTGGTTTGATCAGTCGCGCTGCTTTCCTTCCTGGGGAGTTGCCGAGGGGTAACCACATGCACCCCAGGCCGCTGCGTACGGTCCTGCGGGTGTCGAGTCCGCCCAGGTGTGCCTCCACTCCGTCTGTACTCGTCCAGTCATCACATGGTCCAGCCTCCACGTCCACCGTCCTCCGTCAGCCGGACTCAGACCTGCATGGGGCCCTTCTGATCTGTGCGTCCTCGGCAGGGCAGCCACATTCCCGTGGCCCTTATCCACCTGCTGCCTCCCGAGGGTCTTGGAGTCTGACCCGTTGGTTTAAACCATTTGGCAGTGGTTCCCGAGGCTGAGTTTTGTGCAGGCGGCCAAGATGGTCCAGGAGGAGGCAGGGTTTTTCCTGTCTTTGGTCTAAACATTGTATTTTACAGCATTTCCTTTGTGATTTGGGGACAGGCGTGACGTGAAGGGCTCAAATGTGCATGTCTGAGGCCTTCTTCAATCTTCAGATTCACAACACCACAGATATCTCCACCAGTTTGCTCACCCAATGGGTGACGCGTGCCTGGGTCCCTTTTGTCCACTCCTGGGACGAGCGGCAGCAGCCTCACCTGGGGGCTGGTTAGAGGTGTGTGTGTTGGTGAGCTCGAGACGTGCCTGGAGGGCGGCCGAGTGGCCGTCCTCGTACTACAGGAGCTGGAACCTGGTTCACGGGAGCTGCGGTTCCAGGAGCCGGGGAGGGCCCTGAGCACCCACACTTGGCTTGGTCTTCTAGATTTTTTTTTTGGAATGTTGAGTGCAATGAAAACTCAGGAAGTATTTTAGAGATGATACAGTCTATTAAAGTACATGTGCCATGGAACCAAAGTCTGGGGGCCCTGCTCTAACCTGTGCCTCCTTCCTCTTGGAGCGGATTTTGGTGGTGTGGAGGGGCTTGTGACTAGGGGCCCTTGTGGTCCTGGTGTCCTGCTTCTGTGGTCTGTGTGGCCTGTGTCTCCTCTTTCCGGCTTCAGCCTAACTGCCCCTTCAGCTTCCCACCCAGCTGAAGCCATAGCAGCCCCCTCCTCCAAGCCGATGGCATCTGATGTCTACACAGCACCCCTTCCTCCAAGCTGACCATATCAAGGTCTACACAGCACCCCCTCCTCCAAGCTGATGGCATCTGATGTCTCCACAACGCCCCCTCCTCCAAGCTGGTAGCATCTGGTGTCTACACAACACCCCCTCCTCCAAGCCAACCACATCTGATGTCTACACACGCTTGGTCTCTTGACGTCTGAAGTTGCTTCTCTTGCATTGTTTTGGCTCTTCACAAACTTGGGCTCTGTCTGTTCTGATGCTCTGAGGGCCCCTTGGGTAGTCCTAGGCCCCCTTCTTGCTGAAACCCTTTCTCTGAGTCTGCTCGATGTTCTGAATGGAGAATTACTTGGTGAACGTCGATGCTTTGCAATTTAGAATGAGAACACAGAATCTCAATGGTGCAGTCCTTGGGTTGATGTTGGGTAACGATCTTAAGCACTTTCAGAAAACTTTCAATCTGGAATTTAAGTTGAGAACATTTAAGCTGCTTGAGGTCTAACTCTTTGTGTCTTTGTGTCTTGCATCAGATATAGCTCCTGTTCTAGTGGTTTCTCAATAAATGCTTGAGTAATTGAGCTGGGCTTGCTATTCCCACCCTGAGTTAGAAGGTCCGTTGCTGAGCAAGCTGTAGTGAGAATGTGTGTTTTATCCTAATATAGTAAGAGTTATTCCAAGTCCGTGTTGGGTGTTTGATCAAATGACCTTGCATGGAGAGCTTTGCTAGACCAGGGATTGCAGCGTTGCGTGATTTGGCTGGCGGAGAGGACTACCTTTTTCTTCTTTGTGTTTCTGGCGGGGAGCGTGGGCAAGGAGAGGAACTGCAGGAATCTGTGTGCGCGGTCTGGGCAGATCCCCAGGGCCAGAAGAGGCAGCTGCTTCTCCAGTCCCTGGCAGGTGCTCAGAACGGCATTAGTAATAAAAATCCTAAAATAATGCCTTAAGTGCAGTGAAGCAGGTTGTAGGACATGAGGAACTGAAAATGTCGTTCTTTGGTTTTGTGGATTTATTGGACTTTTTTTGATCAAAAGAAAAAATACCTACTAAACTACTATGCTGAAGAAGGTGGATCTTTGAAAAACAACCTTGAAAAGGGTATTTAAAAAAACACTTTTTCTGGGGCACCTGGGTGGCTCAGTTGGGTTAGGTCACTGCCTTTGGCTCAGGTCATGCTCCCGGAGACCTGGGATCGAGTCCCGCATCGGACTTCCCCAGCTTTGCGGGGAGCCTGCCTTTCCCTCTTCTTCTGCCTCTCCCTCTGCTTGTGTGCTCTCTCTGTCAAATAAATAAAATGTTTAAAACACACTTTTTCTTTGTTCTTAGACATGGACTTTCTGAGCAGAATCTTAAGCTGTAGGTTTTGCTTCAAAAACGCAGTTTTCTTTCTGAGAGCTCCATCCGCTCATGGTTCCGCGCCAACAGAGAATGTCCACAGGTCAGTCTGCTCCACACGGGGCCCCGACTCCCACGTGCGATCTCATTTGTGCCTCCTGACGACGCTGTGAAGCAGGTTCCATCGTGAGCCCCGTGTTCCCCGCATGGGTGCGGCTGAGGGAGGTCGGTTACTCCCTCTGGGCCTAGGGCTCACTTCAGTGGTGCCACGGGAACCTCTCGTGGCAGCTGCTACAGGGGCGGCGTGCGCAGCCTCAGGGGCCTGGACAGCTGGGTGGGGTGCCCCAGTGACCCGGCAAGGGCTCACAGCAGGCGTGTGTGGAATACCAACCCGTCGCCACATCCCGGGGCGCTCACCAAGGAGCCCCTCTTACCTCTGAGAGCCGCACACAGGACTTCAGTCTCTTCTGGCAAGAAAACCCGGCATGGGGCCAAGTGACCATCCAAGGGGTCACGAACTCGATACATTATGGGGGTTTCAGTAAGGACGACGCAGTGCGTGTGCCTGGAAGGACAGCGAGGGGGTCCCAGGCAACCTGCAGCCCTGGACTCCAGAGTTAACCCACGTTGCTGGACAACACCCCGAACCCCATCCCCAGGAGACAAGTGCCTGTGCCCCAGCTTCACCAGGTCCAGGAGCCAGGAGCTACTCCGGGACGTTGAGGGACAGTGAGAGCAGACATCACGCCTAACAGGAAGCCTGTGATGGGCCCGTTCGCACCCCTGCTCCCAGACCTGGTCCGGCACCTGGTCAGCAGGCTCCGGTGGACGGCAGGCTCACCCCAGCCTGGGCCCTGCCGCAGCGGAGGACACGGGGCCAGAAACCGCCATGCCCGCAGTGCCGTCCACTCGCAGAGGGACTCGCTGCGTTTCCAACAGGCTGGTGGATGAGGGATCCCACAACCACAACTGAAAATAACACCAAGCCCTCGGGCAGGCACTGTGGGCCTGGGACCCCTGGGCCACTGGGCGTGAGTCGTCTGCCCCGCATCCCACTGCACTGGCACGACCTGGACGCGGCTCCATGGGACACGTGTCCCGTCAGAATGACGCACCAGCACCCTCTGCTCCCAGGCCCTGGCAACGAGAACACGCTCACAGGAGGGCCCTGCGGCCCGTGTGCGGGACATGACGGACTCCTGCCGTGTACAACACCAAACGTTTTATTTGTGTTTCCCTCCCACCTGCTTCTCGGGCCTCTTGCTCCCAGCCGCCGTGCCCCTGCCGCTGAGCCCCGCCGGCCATGTGTGTGGGGCCCCACTGCTCCGTACCCCACACGTCCGCGGCCAGTGGCACTTGGCGGCCTCCCGTCCCTGCCACTGCCTCCCGCCCCCGCAGGTCCAGAGCCACCAGAATGCCCAGCACTGCAAGGCAAGGACTCAGTTTCCAAACCCCCGTGTAGGGCTCCTTGTGGGCAGGCCGCACTCCTGAAGGAGAGACCGTTCCAAGAGACTGGGGCTCCGGACTGAGAGTAACCAGAGCTTGTGTGCAAACCCCCCACACTCTCCGAAGCAAAACTAAAATCCCTTGGGTCACACTGGATACGTGAAAGGGAGGAGGACAGCAGGAAAGGGTGAAAGCGTCCACAAGGAGGGAGGACGGCCTGTTCTGCCGCTCTGGTCAGATACATCCAAGCGAGCAAAATTTCTGCATTCAGTTTTGTCACAGAGACCGTCCTCACCAGGAGAGGAAAGTGCTTCTGGGCAGTGGTATGGCCGGCACTCGGCCGTGCGCATGCCTGGAGACTCTGTGTCCAGCAGAGCCCTCCGGGGTGTTTGTCCTGAGGGCATGGAGGTCGCGTTGTTTTAGCTGGAAACGGCCAGGGATGTACTCAGTGCTGGTCAGTTTCCAGAGAGCCTCTGTTCCCCAAATCATGATTTATCCCGGGGTTTTGGAGTTGATAACAGAGACTATCGTCTTTTTACGTAGTTGTAGAAAAGCAAGCAGAACCTGTGATGATTTTAAAAATTACTCTTCAGGAGTCATGGCTGCAAATACATGTAGCGTGTGGGTGCGGCTCTCGGTGAGAGCCCACTTGACCCGTGGGCAGAGCGCTCGCTGGCTGGGGGTCTGTTTGCAGCGGGAGCGGCAGGCGTCTGGGGCATCTGAGAAACCAGTGCACCCAGCCGGGGCCGGGCATGCTGGGTGAGGGCCCGGGGCGAGTGCCGGGCAGAGGAGACGTGTTTTCGCCCCAGCAGACGTCCCATCTGCTCTGACGAGCCCGCCAGGACGCAGCTCGAGGCTTTCCCCTCCTTACCTCCTGCCAGAAACACTCACTTCTCAAAGGGGCACTTGTAGTTCAGTAAGTGGAGCACTTGACTACCCAGAATACGCATAAGAAAATGTTACTGATTTGAAAAAATGCAAAAAATCTTACTGTTTGGCAAATATTTAGCTTCGACACTATTACTGTTGCATCAGCATTTGAAGTATTGGTTTTATTTCTCAGTTTTTAGCATTTATGTACAGAGTACGTTTCGGTAGCACCTTAAAGTACTGAGGGTTTAAAACAACTCGGGCTCTTGGGCAAGACCTGGCTCCAGGTCGGAGCCCGCACCGGTGTCCTGCACACTGTGTCCGAGCCGGCCAGCCGCGACGCTGCCTCGTTTGTATTCAGTGCTGTGCTCGAAAGCGGAGTGTTTCCATGAGAGGGAGCGATGCTGGTGCACGCCCGTTGCAATGGCCGGAGTCCGGGACGGACAGCAGCAGATGCTGGGGGGGACGTGGAGGGACGGGAGTGCTCATGGCTGGTGGACGGCAGAGCGGAGCAGCTCCTGGCAGACCGTCTGGCACCCAGTCCAGCACTCATAGTCCTTGGTGTTTGCACGGAAGCGCTGAAGACTTATGTCCACACAAAGACCTGCAGGTGGCCATTCCTGGAAGCTTTTTAAAATCTTTTTTTTTTTTTTTTTTTTTTAAGATTTCATTTATTTGAGAGAGCGTGCAAGTAGACCGTGCGTCAGGCAGAGGGGGAGGAGAAGCAGACCCCCCGCAGAGCAGGGAGCCTGACATGTGGCTCGAGCCCACGACCCTGGGATCATGACCTGAGCTGAGACCGAGACTCAGATGCTTAAGGGACTGAGTCCCCCAGGCGCCCCTGTTTCTAGCAGCTTTCGTCACAATTGCCCAAACTTGGAAGCAACCAAGACGTCCTCCAGCAGGCAGTGGGTGAGTAAACTGTGATGCGCAGACAGGGGACGTGATTCCCTGAGCGTGCGTCAGCAGCGGGGAGACCCGGGCGTCTGTACTGCCTGTTCCCAAGTGGAGGATGGCACTCGGAAGGCTGCACGCGGGTGTCCAGCTGTGCGATATTCTTGCTGAGGTGAGCTGCGGAGGCAGATCAGGGTTGTCAGAGGGTACGGGAGAGCGGGTAAGCAGGTGGAGCACGGGGGTTCTTAGGGCAGTGAGACCACCATGGGACACTGTGGGCTTACAGACGTGTGTGTCCAGACCCCGGGATGCGCTGCAGCGAGAGGGGCCCTAGTGTCCATGGCGGAGTCAGGGTGACGGTGACGTGTGGGTGTGGCAGCAGATGCACCATCGGGCGGGTGTTGACAGTGGGGGGTTGTGAGTGTGGGAGGCAGGGTGTGTGGGAAACCTCTGTCCCTTCCCCTCAGTTGGGCTGAGAACCTGAAACGGCTCTAAAAGACTCTTTAAGGCGGGGAGATGGCACAGCATGAACAGACGCAGGAAGGGAGGGTTTCCTAGAAACGGTGTTCTGGCAGAGGAAGGGGCTGCTTGAAACGCCAGAGTGTGGGGAGGGGGCAGGTGCATGGGAGCCAGGTCCACCTCGCCCCGTGGAAGGGGCAGTTGGCGAGAGCATGGGGCTTCAGGGGAGGGATTAGGGGGAGAGCTGAGATGCGCGGGGCGTGTGTTGGTGGCGGGGGGGGGTCACAGCGAGCGCTGCCCCACCTGCCTGGAGGCTCACTGTGTATTTTGATGGTGGAGATCCTCCAGCGTCGCCGCCAGAGACGTGGGAGATTTGCACATCACTTGTCACGTGTGTGAGGGCTGCGGTGACCTCATCTGGCCTTAACAGTGCTCTCCGAGGTAGGCTCATCTGTTGCCCATTTGTACATTTGAGAAGCCCTGAGGGTCTAACGTGTGTCCTTACGGTCGCACGACTGGTTCATGACGCGGCCAGTATCCAGGCCGGTCCTGACTCCAGACCCGAGCCCCAACCTCGTGCTGGTCACCTCAGCCTGGGGGGTGGGGAGGACTGCTGGGGGGGGCGCACAGGCCAGGAGCGGGAAGGGTCCTTACATACTTGAGGTGAGCAGCGAGGAGCTTGCGGTGTGAGGAGGGATAGAGAGAACGTTCACGGGACGTCAGGAAGGCCCCACACTTGCCAGCTGTGTGGAGTGGGGGATGAGGAGGAACGGGACTCCAGGACAAATCACAGATTTTCTGTGTGGACCCGAAGAAGAAGAGTGGGGTGACATCTGTGGTCGTCTCTGGGCGCACTGAGCATGGGGAGCAAGGGCTACCTCAGCAAGGTGGTGGTCACCGTGCCGCAGGAGGTTCCCTTAGGCAGGAAACGTGTCAGGGGACACATTCGCAGGGCACCTGCGTCCCCAGCTGACATCCTGAGGATGTGTGAGCCCAGGAAACCAGAGCTCTGGTGAACCCCATGGGCTGCCACCAAAGGAGATGGACAGCCACCAGTGAGAGGGACGGGAGATGGTCGAGGTGGGGTGTGTGGACAGGTTCCGCCGCCGAGGTGGCACCGGTGTCCTCCATGAGGCATGTGGGTTACGGTGTTTGTTCTGGGGTGAATGCATCTGGTTACCAGGGGTCAGGCGGGTCTGCCGAAATCTGGGAAGCTCTTTGGCCAGCGCTGAAGGTGATTACAGTGATGGCTTCTCAAGTGTGATGGCGGAACTAAACCCCCGCACTTGTGAGCTGGAATTATATTTGTTGTCCTTGGTTGGCTTTGTGGAAGTGAGGCTCTTAAAACCAGACGTTTGCACAGATAACTAATTTTTAAAATTTATTATTTATAGGAAGAAACTGTCATCTCAGATTTAAAAAAACTGCTCATTGGAAGGTCCCGGTAGATGGAGGCACTAAATATGTCCCTGCTGATGTTATTTGCTTCTGCTGGTACAGAGCTACGCACACCCATTTTCTCTCAACTGTCGCTTTAAAATGCTTGGATTTGATTGGATCAAAATAAGTACTTTTAAACCCGTTTTCCCTGATCCAACATATTGGAAGGACACAGATTTGCAAAGGCAGGGATGTTTCTGCAGAGGACGTCTAGGATGCGTATGGCTGGACAGAGCCCTCCGGGTCATCCTGGCGTGTTTCCCTGGAGGGGACTCTCTAATTATGGAGAATCACCACACGATAACATGCAGGGTTTTCCAGCTCAAGATTCTCAGAGCTTCTGCCATCTGTGGATTTATGTCTTTCATTAATTTTGGCAATCCCTGGTGGTTGTCTCTTTAGCTATTTCTTTTCTCCACTTTCCCCTGTTCTGTGAGACCCTCCCAGTGCTGGATGCTGTGTTCCGGATGCTTTCCTTTCTCTTTGTGCTTCCATTTCAGTGATTCTCCATCTGTGTTCAGGTCCTCCTTCCCCAGCGTGGGTTGGCTCTACTGATGAGCCTGTTGAAGGCATTCTCCTTTGTTACCATGTTTTTCTTTTGTTTCCTTTTCATTTTTTTTAAAAAGATTTTTATTTATTTATTTGACAGAGAGAGAGATCACAAGTAGGCAGAGAGGCAGGCAGAGAGAGCGGGGAGCACAATGTGGGGCTTGATCCTGGGATCCTGGGATCATGACCTGAGCCGAAGGCAGCTGCTTAACTGACTGAGCCACCCAGGTGCCCCCATTAATCATCATTTTGAAAACTTCCCATTCTGTTTGTTGTTACTTCTAGGTCTTATCTGTGTCTGGTTCTGTGGGTGGCTTTGCCTGTAGGCTCTGGGTTTATTTTTAAATTTTTTATTGCTTTTGTCATGTGTCTTCATTTTTTAAAAAGTTTTTAAACTCCAGTACAGTTAACATAATTTGTGTGTTTTGACGGAACACCTGACTCCAGCATAGGAGGGCAGAGACTAAAGGGAGGAGTGTTCATGCTGGAAATGGTCCCGCTCTCTTGTAGCATCACTGGTGTGGGGTGGGGTTTGGGGTTTGTTGTTGTGGTCCCTTCTCAGACCTGGGTCCAGTCCTGGGTCCAACTGGTGTGGGGTGGGGTTTGGGGTTTGTTGTTGTGGTCCCTTCTCAGACCTGGGTCCAGTCCTGGGTCCAGCATCTACAGGTTTTCTCGGGACTCCTGACCCACCCTCAGGTCAGAAGCTGGGGTGTCTCTGTGCCCTCATGCCCCGTAGGCTGCCACTGCCACTGGGTGTGGGGGAGAGGGCGCCCCACATGGCCCATCCACAGCCCCTGATCTGGGGACCATGGGGCTTTTGGGTGACGTTAGCTCTCTTCCTCGTGGCAGCCAGCCTCCTTCTCTTATCATTGGCCGTAGACGCTTCTGCCCCTTCCTCTTGGCACTCGGTCTTGCCCTGTGCCTTGTGGGCCCAGGGCAGCTGCTCTCCTGCCTGCGGCTGAAGGTGTGTTGCTCTGCGGGGGAGGGTCCTGCCTCTCCTTTTCCTCTTCTTCCGCGGGAGTGGCCCCGGGCCGAGTGCCCAGGGAGGCACCTGGGCTGTGTGCAGGCTGTGGCTTCCGCAGTTCGTTACTAAATTAGGTGAGCTCTCCCTCCCTGGGCTGGCACGGCCACCTTGCCTCGCGGGCCCTGCCTCACCTTGGAGCCTCAGTGATTGCCTTGTCTCCCTGTCCTTCTGCCTCCCAACCCTGCCCATCTGGACTCCAGCAGGCAAATCCTGGTCCCTTTCGGCGGTGAAGATGATTGAGCCCAGCGTGGCCGGAAGGAGGTCATGGCTGCCTTTGATCAGCCACGGGGCGCTACAGCCTTGTCGCCAGAAGATCTAGTCGAGCGCAGATGGCTAGGCAGCCCCGTACCCTCTCCGCCACTGCCCCTGAGTATTCTGAGGGGGCCAGGGACGGGGTTCTGACCTTGCAGGGGACCGCGGCCTCATGGGAGGGAATTCCGTCAGCCCGATATTCACTCTGTGGCAGACACGGTGCTGGACTCGTGTGGATCCGGCAGTGACCCCGCGAGGCCCTGCCTGGGGGAGACTCAGGGCGGCGTGGTTTCTTTGCCGTCCGCTCCAGTCAGGCCAGCCTGGCTGCTTTGTTCTCGCCGACGGGACCCAGAGGAGGGGTTCCCTGTGCTCCCATTGGAGGAGGTGGACACAGGCCTACTCAGGAGAAACATAAATTTATGAGATTTTCCTTAACACTGTAGATTTTAAAATTCATCCTGGAAAAAAAAAAAAAACAACACTTTTGTGAAGGGAGCAAATTAATTTGCATTTGACTGAAGACGCTCTCACCGCTTCGCTGGTTGGTTGGTTTAGAAACTGGTCCCGCGCGCCGTGTCTGCCGACGGTTAGCCGGGGCTTTCCTCGGGATCGCCCGTTGTACAGTGGGAGCTCTTACTGCGGCCAGGGACTCGCGAGGTCTGCATCAGGTCATCCAGGTTACAGTGTGGTGCTTGGAAATGGAGTTGAGGAAACTGTTAGAGATCCCGTGCTCGTTTCGGAGCCCAAAGTAAGAAGAATTGGATGTTTTTCCCCCAACGAGCCGTACAGGTCAGGGTTAGACTGTGTGGTGCACAGACGGGAGCCTGAGCTTCTGCACGAGGAGGCAGCCCAGCCCGGTGTCTCTCTGCTGTCTCCAGGGGCACCGGGACGAAGGGAGCTGGAGGTCCGTATTGCACCAGACGCTTCTGCCCTAAGCCCCGAGCCTCTCGCACGTCCTGAAACTGGGAATCAGTGCAGGTGTCCTGCAGACCCAGGAACTGGTTGGGACACGAAGGAGCGAGGGTCGCCTGGTCTCTGGGTAGCGTTTCGTGGCAGGAGCCCCGTGGATGATGTGAGGGGAGTGCAGTCCCCATCGCCTTGAGCACGAGTGTCATCTGGCACAGAGGTGCGGGTTTTCAGTGTCGACCAAGCGTCGGTGACAGTAACGGAAAGGGGTTTTCCACAGAAAGCCCAGCACCGTTCCCAGTGGCCGTGTGCTGGGCGTGGATGTCTCATCCATGGGTGAAATCCGTTGGTGACGTCGTTTCAGATGCATCCGAAGTTCCACTGGGGGAAACGGTGTGGAGACTGTGCTCTGGGCTGTGTCCCTCTGCATGCCAAGTACATCAGCACTGTCCATCGAGAGGCGCCCTCGGCAATGCCGTCTCTGCGTCTCTCCTGCGCCAGAGGACAGTGCCCGTAAACGGCCAAGGGGGTGTGCGTGAAGCTTGGGTCTGTTGAACGTGTCCGAGGAGGCAACCTCAGCAGGGACCTGTGTCTCCACGGTTACACCTGCCCCCAGGAGTGTCTGCATGTTCCCAGGCCATGGACGCAGCCGTGGTCATGCCCGGTGATGGGCTGAAGGCAGGAGCCGTGTGCTCGCTTCTTGTCAATAGCTGTGCCGATGATTCCTTCTGAAAGGAGAAAGCAAGGGATGCACACGAGATTTCTATTTCTGTCGCCTGGAATTTGGCAGACACAGCTGCACGGAGGAGTCCCCGGGGGCTACTTGGGTCCTACACCACGTCCCAATGAAGTGTCCACGTGGGTTCGTCGAGGACCACTGGGCTGTGTTGTGGCAGCGCTCTCCCCTGCCCGCCTCGGTGAGCGCCTGGGACAGGAGCTGCCCGTGTGGCGGAGGGTGACCGCTGGTAGTGTGGGTGGGCAGGCTGTCATTCCTGTGTGCACCTGTCCAGGTGGCTGGGTCACCACTCCCGCTGGGGACGCAGAGACAAGGTCACGCACATGGTAGGGCCAGGGCTCAAAGCCAGGCTGACGCCATGGCTGGGCTCTTCCCGCCGCACCTGTTGTCTCCTTTTACCTGGTGACTTGCTTTGTCCTGATGCCTTGAAATGCTTAGGACAAGGGGAAGAGCCTCAGGGCACGTACAGACCCCCTCGAGCTGTGCTGTCCACAGTGCTGGCCGTCACTTCCTGCTTTCATGAGTTTAATTACAGGAAGTAAATGCATTTGCAGAAGAAGTTTATTAACGGAAAGTTTGGTCCCTGAGTCACACAAGCTCGTGTTCAGGTGCTTGGCAGCCCCATGTGACTGTTGGCTTTGGTTTGGACAGAGCACAGGTGGGTCATCTCCATCTTCTGGGGCCGTCCCAGAGGAAGGGCACCTCACAGGAGGGCTGTGGGCACCCTTCAGTCTTTGTGGCTGGGTGTGGGCGGACGCTGTGGCCTGTGCGTCCTGGTAGTCTCCTGTGTCCGCAGAGCCAGTCTTTGCCTTTTTGTTTGTTGGTCTCAGGAGGGGGCTGGGGGCAAACGGGGGATGTGGGCACTCCTTGCCTCCCTGGGCAGGCCCCATCTCTGGGAGTCTGCGGTAGTGTTTTGGCCAGGAGACCCTCGCTCCCACTGTTTGCACCGTGTGTGTTGACCTCGCGTTGTGAGCACAGGTGGAACCCTGCTTTGATTCCTGGCCACGTGCAGACCCTAGATAGTTGTCCGTATTTCGTGTATGGAAAGAAGGAAGTTGTGTGCCCTCTTGAGTGCGGTGTATCGGCACTTTGAAAGGAGAGATGCTGGCAACCATCTCTGAGCTGCGTCTCCTGGTCCTCGGTGCTGTGGGCTCGGGGACCGGGAGCGCAGTCCCCGCTGTGAGGGGACCCTGGCCTCTGGCGGGCTGTGCAGGAGAACAAAGTTCCCGGGTCAGGTCGGAGGCAGGCAGGGCAGCGGCCCGGGGGGTGACCTGTTGGGGCCGATGCGTGTGTGTTCAGAGCTGCTCTCCGGGGCCTGTCTGCCCGGGAGGCCGTGCGCCTGCGGAGTGGCTGCTGTGGCCGCATTTCCGGGCAGGAGGGAGCAGCCTGTTGGAGCCTGTTCCCGGGCAGCGGCTCCCGCTCTGATGTCCACTTGAGATTCAGGCTCAGACTGTGCCCTTGCTCAATGACCCGCTGGGCCGGTCCCATGGCATTGATCATGGGGGAGAAACATGGTCATTATTAAGTTAGGTGTCCACGCCGTCCACGCCGTCAGGGTGGAAAGTGGGGCGGCGTGTGCCTGCCCCAGCCTTGCCAGGAATGTGAGCCAGTGCCGCCAGTGCTCGGTGCCCTGACTGGCCTCCAAGTCGGATTCCTGACTGGCTGGTCCCCTCCCAGCTGGCTGCCCCTCCCGGCGCTGGTGGGCACATTCCAGGCGGCCGCTCTCCGCTCCGACGCCAGGACAAGCTGCTTATTTCGAGAGGCGGGTTTCCTCACTGTACCTGTTGCGTGTGAGCACGGAGGCTGAGAGGGTTACCGTGCTGTCCTGGCCTCCAGGACGCCCTGGCTGGCCTGGGGCCCTTGCCAGGAGCAGAGGTGAGCACCCCTCCCTCTGAGGGGTGTGCACCTGATGTCGCTTCTTTAACTCGTGGCAGAACGTGCCAGTGTTGGCCCTGAGTGTGGGGCCGTCTGGGGCCCACACGTCTGTGACTCATTGTCGAACTTGACTTGTTAGGTGAGCTAAGGCTTCGCGCTGGGTTTCCGGCAGGTCTCGTGTGGAGATGCGCAGGGTTCGGGGATAGGGTGTTCTGCGGTCGAACGCTCGTTCCCGGCTCGGCTTAAGCAGACCTGTGACATGAAGGGTTGAAAGGTCGGGTCTCTCTTCATCAGCTTCTGGGAACCCACAGAGCCTGGTGCTTGTTCAGCACCTGTGAGCTGGAGAACCCCCGCGGGCCCACACCCGGAGGTTCGGAGTCCCCGGTTTGGGAGGGGCGCGGAGCGTGTGCTCGTCCTACAGGCTCCAGAGACGCGGAGGCCGTGCCCGTCCAGACCGTGCTCTCGATGGCTTGCAGGGAGCAGATGGCCTTAGATTTCGGCACAGCTGTTCTTTACAGTTCTTGTGGAATGGAATTAGAAATCTTAAAATCCACTTCTTATAAATTCACGGTCCGTTCCCGTATAAAGCCAGAATGAGGTTTCTTCTGCAGACGAGACCGTCACACACGACTCTGCTGTTGACCTAAACCAGACACGTCCATCCCGTACAGCCAGCTTCACAGGCGTGGAAAGTTCCACCATGAGCAAGGGCAGGGAAGGCGTGCGGCCAGAACACGCCATGATCGCAGCCAGTTCACAGTGTACACGTCTGCTGAGAATGGTCAGTAGTCATTTGTTTTTAAGGTTCTATTTATTTTTTTAGAGAAAGAGCGTGCAGGGGGGTGGGGCAGAGGGAGAAACAGGTTCCCCGCTGAGCACAGAGCCCAACGCAGGGCCCGATCCCAGGACCCTGAGATCACGACCTGAGCCAAAATCAGGAGTCAGACCTTAACCGGCTGAGTCACCCAGGAACCCTGATCATTAGTCCTTGAAAATACTAAGTTTATTTAGGGGTGAAACCAGCAAGAAAGCAAGTGCTGTCAATCACAAACCAGCGTGTTTCATGTGAACTCTGACCTTTTCTGACCTTGAAGAAAGGTCACACTTGGCTCTGTAGGACTTTACCGCTCCTTTCCTTTCTCAAAGTTCTGCCTCTGTTCAAAGCAGTGAGCAACTCCGTGTGGTTCTAATCCTGTCCTTTGAGCACGTGTGGACATCACGCAGCCGGATCACCAGCTTGGGCAGGTACGGCCCCAGTGTGAGCTGACCCATTGTGCTCCCACGTGCAGTCCTCTCGGGGGGCTGGTGAGTACAGGGTACGGAATACATTTTAGGTGCCTCTGTTCTTTTGAAATCAAACTTCAAGGAAACCGTTTTTCCTCGCAGTCCCGCCCCACACGTGCCTTCCTCCTGGGGGCTTTGGTTCTGCAGTAGCTGAGACGGGTCCTGGGGTGCTTCTTCCCAGGATCAGCATCCTCCCAGCATCGCATCCTCACGCCAAGATGGAGCCCAGCTCAAGGTACTGGGTTTAAGGATACCTTTAGATACCCGAGGTTTTATTTGTGAAAATAAGAGATTCCTTAAACAAAACAAAATAATGACAAATGCAGCTGTGTCTGCAAAGCCCTGAAATTAGAAGACCCATCTGGACAGGGTTCGGACACGAGTTGCGAGTGGCCCCAGGCCACACTTGTGCATGGATCCGAGGGTCTGAAACCACAGGGATGGTTTTCAACCTCTAGACAAAATATTGATGTTAATTCTGCTAATAAGTGCTGTGCTCTGGGCCCTTTTAGGGAGACAGGCGACAGTCCCTGCCCTTGCTGGGCTGCCTTTTCTCTTTTTCCTTTTTATCCTTTTAGTTCAATAGAAGGCATCCAGTGGTTCATTGCCCAGAGTAAGTGAATGGAAAGGAAGTGTTAGGACTTTTGATCGCTAAATCTAGAAAAGCTCCATGAAGGGAAGTTTCAGGATGTGTTGGTGAGCGGGCTCTCGCATTTCAGGTACGCACTGCTGCTTTGAGAAAGGCTGTGTGGGACCAAGAAGGCAGGCCTGGTTTGCCTGGGTTGGGGAGAGTAGGACGCCTGGAAGAGCCTGGGGAACTCTGGCAAAGGGCTTCCGGAAATGGGCGAGACCTAGGGACTTGACATTGTTGCAGAGAAAAAAAAATTGCCCATCTCAGGGTCTTTTGTCCCATATATATGCCTGTCAATATAACTAAAAATATTCTTTTTTATCAGTTTTTGTTTTTTGGTTTGTTTTGTTTGTTTTTGTCCTTGGTTCTGATTTTGGGAAATGTTAGCCGCTCTAATGTTATCTCAAACTAAGTGCCCACAGATTAACACCAAGAAAAAAAGTCCGATTAAAAATGTCCAGAGGACCTGAACAGACATTTTTCCAAAGAAGACATACAGTTGCTCATCACCACTCGCTATCAGGGAGATGCAAACCCAAACCACAAGGAGACCCCACCTCACACCCATTGGGACGGCTAAAATCAACAACACAAGAAACAACAGGTGTTGGCGACGATGCAGAGAAAAAGTGACCTTACACTGTTGGTGGGAACGCGAGCTGGTGCAGCCACTCTGGGAAACAGCATGGAGGGTTCTCCGTAAGTTGAAGAGCTGCCCTGTGACCCAGCAGCCGCAGTACTGGGTATTTACCCAAAGGGTGCAAAGTACTAAAGGGCAGGTCTGCGCGGCCTGTGTTTACAGCAGCGTTACCAACAGCAGCGAAGATGCGGAAGCAGCCCCAGCGTTGACCTACTGACTGACAAGTCGATAAGGAAGATGTGGTGTGGGTGTGCACTGTGGAACAGTGGCCTTAAAACGAGCGAGACCTTGTCATTTGCAACACATGAGTGGATCTAGGGAATATAATGCTGCTGAAGTCAGAGAAAGGCACCGTATGGTTTCACGCATGTGAAATGTAAGAAACAAAACAACGACAAACCACGGAACAGACTCATCGCTCTAGAGAAGGCAGTGCTGGCCGCAGGGAGAGGTGGCGGGGTGGGGGAGACAGGGGCGGGGTGAAGGAGCGCAGGTGTCCTGATCAGCACAGGGTGATGGAAGGAAGTGTTGGATTGCTACATTGTACACGGGAAATGGACACTGTGGCTTTATTGTGATTAGAAACACCAAGGAAGGGCGCCTGGGTGGGTAAAGCCTGTGTCTTCAGCTCAGGTCCCTGGGGTCCTGGGATCGAGTCCGCATCAGGCTCCTCGCTTAGCTCAGTGGGGGTCCGCTGCTCCCTCTGCTCCTCCCCCATCTCAGGCTCTCTCTCATGCTCTCACTCTCAAATAAATTAACAAAATCTTACAAAAAAAAAAAGCTAAGAAACATGAGACTATCCTGTTACACAATCTCAGCATTAGATTAAGCTGAACCATTTGAAAGAAGGGGAAACTATTTTGGGGAAAAATAACCCTCTTTTTTCAAAGATAAAGGATGACTTGTGTTGTTTTCTGAGTTAATTATTAGATCGTATGAACTGGTTTTGAAAAGACACCATGGGAGCGGTTGTTAATTCAGGAAATTACTCTTGTTCTTCAAATATGGGCTTTGCTACAGGAGGCTGCCAAGATCTGCAGCCACCTTTCGCGTTGCTTCCTGGACTGGGGTTCGTGAACACGGGACAGCAGCTCCTTCCCTCTCTGATACTTTGCGAGACCACAGTCCCGGACAGCTGAGGGAGCGACCTTCTGCCACTTTCCTCCCGATTCCAGAACCAGGAAAAGTTGTCATCTTGTTAATTCTAGCGTTTACTTCTGGAAAGTTTGTATGATGAGGGAAAAGGTCACAATGCTTAACAGGGACTTGAATTTAGGGGGAGGTAGTTAAATATATTCTAATCGTATTTGTATCTTAATATTTTTAGCAATTTTACATTGAATTTAGCACAATGAGTCATAGCAGGTAACTGTGTTCCTACCTTTTCTTTTTCTGGCGCAAATGTATTTCTGTTTCTCTGACGACTGTGACAGGAGCCGTGAGGATTATGCATGCGATTCAGGGTTTTTCTGCTCTGAACGCGTTCGGAATTGCAGGGGAACAA
Source organism: Enhydra lutris kenyoni (assembly GCF_002288905.1). Lineage (NCBI taxonomy): Eukaryota > Metazoa > Chordata > Mammalia > Carnivora > Mustelidae > Enhydra > Enhydra lutris. The sequence continues at coordinate 599,005 of NW_019154145.1, read as the reverse complement.
GTTAGTCATAGCTTCAGCAAACACTGTGCTGGGCACTGGGGTGAGCAGTGCGCTGGCTGTGTCACGGGAATAATAATCCCTTGGAACACTCGTATTTTTATACAAGACGCTCTGTAGTGAACTCCCCCGTGTTGTAGGGCAACATGCAGCAGGTCTGGGGGACGGTTACCCCCAGCAAGTCTGTTCTGAATGCAAGTGCTAGCGTGTTTTGGAGGTGATCTTTGTGTGTGGTGATGGGAGGGTTGGGGACGTCCCATCAGACTTCCTGATGAGCCCTGTGTGTGTTTGGGGGAGAACGGGTGGCAGCGACTGCCCTCAGGGAGCCTGTGTCCCCATCTGGGGTGCTCACCCTGCGGGATGGTGTAGGTCAGTGACACGGCGCAGCTGGCTTTGGAAACCTGTTTTGGCTTTGTCTGAACTGGTAAAATGCTACAATCTCATTGTAGATTCCCCCTCCCATCCTCCCCGAGGATTATAAATCGTGGTTCCCTGAGCCTCTGTCGATGAGGACGGCGCTGTGATTTATTCGTGGAAGTGGACACGTCCCACGTGGACTCAGGGACGTATATGGCTGTGAGTGGTCCTTTCCGAGTCTGCCTGAAAACCTGGAAGGGGGGGTGGGTCAGCTCCGTTCAAGGCACGAGGACTCCCAGATGTGTCCTTGCGTCGTCCTAGCTGTGTTTCGGTCCTGGTGCAGTGGGTGGTTACGTGGTTTCTAAGGGCACGAGATCCCCCAGGTCCGTGGTGCCGGCTTCCCGGGTCTCAGGGTCCCGTCCACGCTCGAATCGCCCTCTCTGTCGAGGTCATGTCTGTGTCTTCAAGGCCTCCTGGAGTGAAGAGGAGGAGGAAAGGCGTGCTACAGCCTTGGAAGCCTTAACAGCAGACCGAGCACCCCCTCCCTGGTGCTGAAGAACCCCATTAGAGTAAAATGGACGTTGGGGGGCCTGCTCTGTGCTCGTCCCCATTCAGGGCACCATGAAGTCCGTCTTGCAGGGTTCCCTCGGTGCGGAGCCCACGCGTGTGTGTGCGCGCTGTGGGAGATCTGGCATGTCGTGAATACAAGCATGTGTGGTTTTGGGTTTTTTGGGTATATTTTGGCTTCTTGTGAAGTACTTGCTAGGAAGCCCTCTTTGGGCTCTAGTCAGGTTTACTGTGGTCCAGCTCCCGTGCCGCGATGGGGGCAGGGCACGGTGGCTGGACGGGGCTGGTGAGTCAGCCGTCCGCTCATGTTTGCAAAGCAGAATGAAGAGAACGGATTGGCCGTCCACATGTCGTCTCACTTGCAGAAGCTTCCTGGCGGCAGACCTTGTGCCAGGCTCTGGGGACCCATTTAGGAAGACGACGGCATCTGGGGATGCTGTGGCATGGTGTGGGGTATGACCCTGGCCACGGCAGGGCCCGGGATGGAGGGATTGAGTTTTCATCATGGGAGGGGTGGTGCTTCACATGCGGGGACTGCAGACGTGAGCCCAGAAGTGGTGTGTTCGCAGGGGGCTGTCGGAGCCTGGGCTCGAGACCCGAGGGCTGGTGTGCCCCGGCCGGCCTGGGAGAGTAGTCTTGTTCTGGGTGACGGGGATTTCCTTCTGTGCTGGACGTGGGAGCATTCACACTTCCGTGTTTACTTTTGCAGGTGTGAGAGAAATTCCCAGGAAGGCGGTTTTATGGCGTGATCATTACGTGGTCCTTGTGGCTAGACAAACAACTCGAGGTCTGGGTGGGCCGTGGGCTGTAGTTCGAGGAGGAGCGGTATCGCAGACGGGCTGAGGGTTAAATCATGTCACCCTCGAGAAATGACTCCTGTGTCAGAGACCATTTCAGCAGAATCCAAAACGGGGATGATGAAATGTCATGGTTTCTGGTTTCCACTGAGAATTTGCCTCAAGACCCGTCTTCTACGAATAACCGTTTATATATTTAGACCAGGGCTAAGGGCAGGGCACCCATCTGTCTGGTGATTTGTGGTGACGTGATGTTTTAGGTCAGGGACTTAGACGTCCCTGGATTTGGTGAGACAGTCCTGACTGGCAAACGGAAAAGAACATTTCAGGAAACTCTGGGATCTGGTGTGAAGCTAACAGATTTGGATTCTCATGCTGTCTCAAGACCCCCGAATGCCAGTAGTTGAGATGGTGGTAGGAGTCCGAATGTGCCGCCCCCATTTCCCATTTTAGGGAAACCTAAACCTCGCTGAGATCTGAAATGTTGTGTGTTTGAGTCCTGGCGCCCAACCATCTCCGAGCCCCCAACGCTCTGCCCTGGGCGGAGGGGGGTGGGATTCTCAGGTTGCATGCGGGGAGCAGAGGACTGACCCTCCCCACCCCACACGCACACCGGGCGGTGCATGCTCGCCTTCTGTCTGAGCCTCAGCAAGCAGCCAGCAGTGTCCTGTGTCGTCATAAGTACCGCAGTGTCCGTGGGTCTTGACTGGCCTGCACTTGGACGGCTCAGACGGCAGTGCCCGTTGTCCTTGAACTACGGCCTTTGTGATCAGCTGGTACTGAGAATGTGTGGGAAAAGCAGCAGCCCGTGATAGGACAGAGCCTACTGGGGTGTGTGGCCTGGGCCCAAGTGAGCACTTGTGTTCCCCTTCCCCCATGGTGCTCCAGCTCCCTAACTGGCCAGGGGTGGGTTATGTTGGCTGAGTCCTCCACAGGCCCCTCCTGTTAACTAAATGGTTCTTGTCTCTAGTCTTTCATATACTTTCTTAGTGTATGCAGGACCTTAGAATTGAGAATGGTGTTTTCTGGAGGAAATTTGTTTCTGTAATTACAGAGAACTTTTTGAGGGGGAATAGTTCCTTTAAAAATTCCAAACTCTGAAAGTTTGTGTAATCAGGAAGCTGTTTTATTGTAGTGAGGTAAGATTGGGCGGCAGTCCTGGGGCGGGTGGGGGAGGGGCAGAGGTGTGGGACGCTGGCCGCCTGCCACGGGAGCTGGAGAGGAGGAGCGAGGGGCTCTGCCCACACCTTGCATTGAGCCTGTCAGATTTCTGATCACCAGATCTGCCGCGGGTGATCCGTGGGGGAGAAGCCGCTAGACTTGTGCCGATTTGTAGCAAAGTGGTAGGAAACGAAGGCAGCATTTCTGTGCTTGACCTGCGACTGTCTTAGCGGCATCGTGTGGGCCCCTCCTGTCCTTAAGTGAGGATGAGCAGTGGTTTCTGGAAGTAATCAGTATTTAAACTTTGGCTCGAAGGGAAATTGGACAGAAGTAGTATCTACTTTGGATCTATTATTTGGGCCTAAAAACAAAACAAAGCAGAACAACAGACCTATACTCCGGTCACATAGTCCGTTCCTGTTACTGACGTGTTGCAAGTGCTTGTCTGGGTCTCACTGCGAGACCCCGCTTTCCCACGCCGTGTGTCGCAGCGAGAGACCAGAGCCTGCTAACATCCACAGAAGCCCCGAGTCCCCACGCACCGAGGTTTGGGGGTTGGGATTGAGCTCACCCCAGTGACTGCCTGGACAGTAAAATTGCAGAAGTGGCCGGGTGTTGTCATTTTCTTATTTTACGTACTTCGCAGTAACTGATGTTCAAGTAGCTTTCACCTACGGCTTTCCAAGCATGGGGAGTGACCGGCACTCCTGGGGCTTCCGTTCCTGGTGGAGGGGTGGGTTGCTTTGTTGGCTGATCGCTCCTGAGAGAACAGTCCGGAAAAATCAGCACGGTGCCCTCTCTCCGATGTCTGGGCGAGTATCAGCTCCGTGTCCCCGCAGGGTGGGACCCAGCCACACCCAGCGCTCCACCGGACCTCTGCCCTCTGCCGCAGTCGCTCTGGTTCTGGAAGCTTCTGTCAACGCCGAGCCTGTGCCCTCCTCCAGGGCAGTCTGCCTGTGTGTGTGCGGTTTCCCTGCAGCTCTGGCCCTTTGAGGAGCTGTGAGTGGGGCCGTGATGTTGCCTTGTGTCCCTGTGGCAGAACCTGCCCTGCTCTTTGTTCCGTGCATCTGGAGGGGAACAGGAGCAGCTGGTATGGGTTGGGGCTTCTTTCCAGATGCTCCAACAGGAATACAGCATGAGGACGGAGGGCCGCCGGCCAGCACGTGTTCTAGACCCTGCAAACCTTGATCTCTGATACCAAGGAGCTCTCCTGAGCCCGGCTGGTGAGGAAGTGCCCCCCACCCCTGTGCTCACTGGAAAGTATCCCTTCTTCAAAGACCTAAGGACCCCAGTGCCCCAGTGCCCCAGTGCGCCCTCCATGTCCCCACTGGGCCTTCTGTGAGATGGGGTTAGCCGCTTGCACTGCTGATCTGTGGGGGCAAAGTGCTTGCAAACCAGACGCTTCTCCCGTCCCAGCACTGCTGCAGCCCCGTGCCTCCTCTCTTGGATGGACTCGCCCTCACCCGCCCTGTGACCCCGCTCAGCAGAGCAGGGAGCGTGCCCACACTGTAGACTGCGTCGCAGTGCATGGGAAAAGTGCATGTCCGGGAAGCCTCGTTTTAGCGTTCAGCTTCAGCTGGAGTCGAGACCAAGGGAGCCAAACCTCAGGGTCCATCTGGACCCATAAACTTACTGTAATTCTAAAAGTGGTCGTTTCTTAAATTAAAAAAAGTTTTAAAAAGTAGTCATTACTGTTTTAAGAAAAATGAAGAGCATTTCAACTTTCCTTGTGCATTTTGACATCTGAAATGGGAACGGTGATTTTTGAAGGACGGGTCTATTTTTTATTCAGGGGTATTGTAAACCTTTATGTAGCTCTATTTTCAGTCTTTGCCGGGCGATCTAGGACTTTACTGAACACGTCGAGTGGTGGTGATACCGCGAGTTCTGTTTGCAAGACTTTTCTTTAGAAGCGACCAGAGTGTGAGAGTCTACACCCTCCGCACTGGACTGTTGGGGCCTGGGTGTGTAGTGTGCGGGTCCCCTGACACGCAGATTTTTTTCGATAAATACAGGACAGTACCGTCAATGTATGTTCTCCCAAGATTTTCCTTACATTTGGTTTAGCTTCCTCTGCTGGGAGAATGATATAATCTGCATCACATACAAAATTCGGGCCAGTGACTGTTTGTTCTCAGTAAGTTTCCCGTCAGCTCACGGTCAGTAAAGCTGTCAGTGAAGGTTTCTGGGAGTCGGTTACCTGTGGATTTCTCAGTGCGGGGGCCGGGCCGTGCTGCAGGAGGATCAGCTGTGGCACAAAGTAGGATGACTGGCTGGAGAAGGAAGTCCGCCGTCTGGTTTTCTCTTCAACCACGCGGGAAGTAAGTGTAGAGGAGCGTTGAGTATGGGGGGGCGGACCCCTGGGGCAGCTCAGCCTCCCTGCAGCTCTGTCCGTCACGTTCACGGGTAACACATCACACGTGGGTCTTGGCCACGCTGTGTCCTGACACGTGGCTCGTGGTTCAGCAGGTGAGCTCAGACCCGGGCAGGTTCTACTGGGCGTGGAAAACATTCGCTCGTGTCAGCCCCCAGCTGTGCTGTGGGGACGCCCGGAGGTGGTGTCCGTGTGCCCTGCCGCCTGCCCGCGCTGTGGTCAGACCAGCGGGATGCGTGTGCGGCTCACAGGCACGCAGGGAGCGGCCGAGGGCACGGAGAGCTTCTTCCCATGCAGCGTCTGCTTCTGCTCTGCGTCCTCCACGGGCTCCCGCCGTTTCTCTCATGGCAGCTCCTCACCGGGGCTGGAAGGTAACAGGAGCGGCTGAGATGGTTTCGAAGCTCATCCGGGAAATCATCCTGATTTCTGCTCTGATGAAAGTGTCCGGGAAGGGGGAGGGCTGGAAGAGGTCCGTGCTCCGTGGAGGCCGTGGGTGGAGGTGCCATGGCCAGCAGGTGGAGGGGGGGTCGCGGGGTCGCGGGGCCCAGCTCGGGGCCACGGTAAGCAAGTACCCCAACCAGGGCTGTGCCCGTCGGCGCTGGTTGCCCACAGCTCCGGAGGCCGTGGGTCCACACGTGGTTGGTTCTGGCGAGGGCTGTCCTCCTCCTGGTTCTTACTGTGGCCTCCCACAGTGGGGTGGAATAGGGGAGTCCGAGGGCGGCCTGCGGCAGCCAGGGTCTTGCAAGGGCACGGATCCCATCATGGGGCCCTGTCACGACGGCCTCACCTCCCAGAGGCCCCCTCCTACTGGTGTCAGGCTGGAAGCTGGGCCTGAGCACCTGACTTCCGGGGGGATGTTTGCGGCGTGCAGAGCACAGGGGGCTCTGTGGGCCCTGTTCCCTCTGGCTGCTAACGTGACCCAGCGACAAGGCAGACCTTCCTGAGACCTGGAGCCGCAGAGGGACCGGATGCCAGCCTCGCCCCTGGTGGTGCGCAGGGACCACATGACACTCCAGGGGCTGCAAGATGAGAACCATGGCCTCCCACCTCTGGCCCAGAGTTCTTGTATGTGTTGGGGTGTCTGTGGGTGTGTCCGCAAGGTGCTCTGGCAGCTGTGGCCTGGGCACACCTCCTGACGCTCTGGGAGCTGTGGCGTCCCCCCATCACTTCCTAGAACCTGGGTCAGCCTCCATGGCTGCCTTGACCGAGCCCACGCATCCCGAGAGGTGGGCCAGGTGCTGTCCCCGCGTCACTGCACTGGAGCCTCATGACACCCGGCAGAAATGACAGGCCTGAAAAGCCACCTCCTCGTGCAATCTCCGCCTGAAATTCCCACACAGGTTATCATTCTGGGGGTCCCGGCCGTGATCGTCAGGTGTGCGCCCGAGCCCCCCTGAGAGGGCCCGTCCCTGCGAGCGGGGGGTGTGGGAGTGTGTGTGTCTGCGGGTACCCACGTGCCTCTGCTCAGCCTCTGTGCTCCACGACAGTTAATGGAAGACTTAGAGAAGTTCTATGGATGTGTCGCTTAAAGAACATTCTGGAAAAACTCAGGGTACGCGTAATAAAAGGAGTTAATTTGTTCGAGTCCCACATTTGGATTCTGAAGATACACAAACCATTTACAAGCTCTTCAGCCTAATTTCAGTGGCATTAGAGCTAAATACATTTAAAGAATCTTGTAGACTTGTTGGCGTTGGTGACGAGAGGGAGGTGTTAGAAATAATGACGGGTTTGAGGAATGCTTTTCCTTGTCTTGGGGGGACACGGGGCATTTACTTGGCTTTTTTCCCCCTCCGGGTGAAAGCAGAGAGAATATTTAGGTGACTGGCGTGATGGTGTTTTTCCCTTTGCTGTGAAAACGTGCTCTGTGGGTTCTGAGAGCTCAGACTGAGCGTTTTTTGACATTCCGCGTCTGTCCACATAAGTGCTCTTGAACAAAAACGGTCCTGTAGATGCTTGGAGCCGAACAAGCCTTTCGTTCTGAAGCACAGAGATGAGTAAGAACGTGGGGTTTTGTTGCACGGACTTTAAAATGGCTTTAGCCTTCTCCACGAGATGAAATAACTAATTACTCGTCGGATTGTTCATATGTTAAGAGGGAGGCCCCACCCTGATGTGACACTTGCCATGGACGAGACCGAGCTCTTCCCCCGCCCTTCGGGAAGGTTGGTGTGGGTTTGGGGATTCAGTGAACCACATTCGGGTGAGTTCGCAAAGCTTCCTGGCCCTGACCTCCTTTCAGCCTGTGTTTCATGCTCGCAGTCCAAATGTGTGGTTTTGAAACTCAGAATCTTTGTGTTTCTTTATTATTCCTAACCACCGTGCGCTGCGAAGACAGCGGGGAGGCGGGAGGTGTGCTGTCAGGACAGTGGCTGTCCCTTTGCTTCCCCGAAGGGCGGGCGCCCGACCTCCCACGAGGTGGCTGGGTTCGGTGGCCTGGAGCGCTCCTTCCTGCTCCAGCCTGACCTCCCGCAGGGCCGGCGGGCTCTGGCCACCACGTGTGTTTCTTGGTATCTTTCTGGCAACAGGAGGAGGAGCCCTTGCAGGGGCTCATGTTTCTGTGAATCCTCTATCATCTGTTTTTGTGGGTGTTGTGTCCCGGTGGGTCCTGGCCCGCTCAGCTTGAACCTGGAGCCCGAGGCGGGGCAGAGGGAGAGCATCCCGGCTCAGGGCTGTCTGGGGCCCCGTGGCCAGCCCCCCGGGATGCCGGGAGTCAGGGGCAGGCCCACGCTCCGTCCTCAGTCCTGGATTCTTGGTGTTTGCGTGTGTGGGAAGGAGAGGAATTGGGGTCAGCCCGTCCCTTATGGGGGCAAGTTCTGCCCTCATGTCATCTCCGCTGCAATCAGTGGCATTATTTGTGCTTTTCTAACCTTAGGCTTATTTTATATAAAATAAGAAGGGACAGAAACAGTTCAAGGGCAATTAAAGATTTACGTAACACAAGCCTAGTTTTGTTAGGAGCAAGTCCATGAGACAAATTCATTTAAATAGTTAAAAGTATCTTCACTATTTCCATTTTTGTGGCAAGCATGGGTTATTGATGGATACTTAGTAAAATGTTTGTTGTCTTTGTAATGAATGCTGTCGGGCGTCCTGTGTCCTGTTTGCCACTGGAAGACTGTGCGTGGCCTGGGCAGGGTGGGGGTGCTGGGTGTTGGGGCGAGGAGCAGACCTCAGGTTGCTTCTGTGCAGCCTTCCTTCAGGGCAGGGATCTGGGGTACATAGCGGGCTGGACTTGAAGTGTGGTTTGTGCCCTGGCCATGGAGCTCCGGACGCCAGCTCTGGGCAGTGGCTGCACAGCTAGAGGGGGAGGGGGGCGAGGGGGGAGGGGAGGCAGGAAGGAGTTGAGATGGGGTCTCTGGACGCCACTCTCCCCTCCAGCCGGGTCCCTCCTGCGGCTCAGACCTTTCAGGGGAAACTGTCCTGTCCTAGCTCCTAAAATATGGTCTTCTCTAGAGTTGAGTAAAGATCGTAGAATAAACAGGTAGATGAATGATATGTCTCACGAAGAGGAAAATTGGATACCAAGTATTACGTGATGAGAGTGGACTTAGTGTTTGTATTTGTATATAATGAATTTGATTTAAAAAAAGGATTTTTTTGTTTATAGGCTCCTTCCCACAGCACCTTTTGCTTATATCTCACCGTGCTCTTTGACAGCTCGGGAAGGTATAACTGCCCTTTTTCACAGATGGGGAAACTGGGGACAGACGTGTGCACGTCCAAATACCAGCTAATCAGCGGCCGGGTAGGGCCTGGGATCCCGGGGTCTTGGAATTCCTATTTGTGCACTTGTAAGATGCTGGGTCCCTTTATTCCAACGTCCGCGTAAACGTAAGCTTGCCCTCTTACAATCAATGTAGAGTATACTCAGTTGATTTGTTTAAAATGTCAAAATTGTTGCTTTTTTTTGGACTTGGGAATTTATTTTTTTATTTATTAATTATTTTTTATGATGTTAGTCACCATACAGTACGTCATTAGTTTTTGCTGTCGTGTTCCACGATTCATTGTTTACATGTAACACCCAGTGCTCCCTGCAATCCGTGCCCTCCTTAATACCCACCACCAGGCTCACCCATCCCCGCTCCGAACCCTCAGTTTGTTTCTCAGAGTCCACAGTCTCTCATGGTTCATCTCACCCTCTGATTCCCCCAATTCAGTTTTCCCTTCCTTCTCCTAATGTCCTCCATGTTACCCTTATGCTCCACAAGTAAGTGAAACCATATGATAACTGACTCTCTCTGCTTGACTTATTTCACTCAGCATAATCTCCTCCAGTCCCGTCCATGTTGATACAAAAGTTGGGTATTCATCCTTTCTGATGGCTGAGTAATATTCCCTTGTATTTATGGACAACATCTTTTTTAAAAAATTATTTTTATTAACATATAATGTATTATTAGCCCCAGGGGTACAGATCTGTGAATCGCCAGGTTTACACACTTCACAGCACTCACCATAGCACATACCCTCCCAAATGTCCATCACCCTATCCCTACCCTATCCCTCTCCCTACCCCCCACCACCCAGCAACCCTCAGTTTGTTTTGTGAGGTTAAGGGTCTCTTATGGTTTCTTTCCCTCCTTGATCCCATCTTATTTCATTTTTTCCTTCCCTATGCTCCACCTTTCCCCCCGCCCTGCCTCTCAAATTCCTCATATCAGGGAGATCATATGATAGTTGTCTTTCTCTAAATGACTTATTTCGCTCAGCATAATACCCTCTAGTTCCACCCATGTCATTGCAAATGGCAAGATTTCATTTCTTTTTTTTTTTTTTAAAGATTTTATTCATCCACTTGACAGACAGAGATCACAAGTAGGCAGAGAGGCAGAGAGAGAGGAGGAAGCAGGCTCCCCGCTGAGCAGAGAGCCCGATGCGGGGCTCGATCCCAGGACCCCGGGATCATGACCTGAGCCGAAGGCAGAGGCTTCAACCCACCGAACCACCCAGGTGCCCCAAGATTTCATTTCTTTTGATGGCTGCATAGTATTCCATTGTATATATATACCACATCTTCTTTATCCATTCATCTGTTGATGGACATCTAGGCTCTTTCCATAGTTGGGCTATTGTGGACATTGCTGCTGTAAACATTTGGGTACACGTGCCCCTTCAGACCACTACGTTTGTATCTTTAGGGTAAATACCCAGTAGTGCAGTTGCTGGGTCATAGGGTAACTCTATTTTCACTTTTTGAGGAACCCCCATGCTGTTTTCCAGCGCGGCTGCACCAGCTTGCATTCCCACCAACAGTGTAGGAGGGTTCCCCTTTCTCCGCATCCTCGCCAACATCTGTCGTTTCCTGACTTGTTAATTTTAGCCATTCTGACTGGTGTGAGGTGATATCTCACTGTGGTTTTGATCTGTATTTCCCTGATGCTGAGCGAGGTGGAGCACTTTCTCATGTGTCTGTTGGCCATCTGGATGTCTTCTTTGCAGAAATGTCTGTTCATGTCTTCTTCCCATTTCTTGATTGGATTCTTTATTCTTTGGGTGTTGAGTTTGCTAAGCTCTTGATAGATTTTGGACACTAGCCCTTTATCTGATAGGTCATTTGCAAATATCTTCTCCCATTCTGTCAGCTGTCTTTTGGTTTTGTTGACTGTTTCCTTTGCTGTGCAAAAGCTTTTGATCTTGAGGAAGTCCCAATAGTTCATTTTTGCCCTTGCTTCCCTTGCCTTTGGTGATGTTTCTAGGAAGAAGTTGCTGCGGCTGAGGTCGAAGAGGTTGCTGCCTGTGTTCTCCTCAAGGATTTTGGTGGATTCCTGTCTCACATTGAGGTCTTTCAGCCATTTGGAGTCTATTTTTGTGTGTGGTTGTAAGGAAATGGTCCAGTTTCATTCTTCTGCCTGTGGCTGTCCAATTTTCCCAACACCATTTGTTGAAGAGACTGTCTTTTTTCCATTGGACATTCTGCCCTGCTTTGTCAAAGATTAGTTGATCATAGAGTTGAGGGTGAATTTCTGGGCTCTTTGTTCTTTTTTTTTTTTTTTTTAAGATTTTATTTATTTATTTGACACAGAGAGAGATCACAAGTAGGCAGAGAGGCAGGCAGAGAGAGAGAGGAGGAAGCAGGCTCCCTGGGGAGCAGAGAGCCCGATGTGGGACTCTATCCCAGGACCCTGGGACCATGTTCTGAGCTGAAGGCAAAGGCTTTAAACCATTGAGTCACCCAGGCGCCCCTGGGCTCCATCAATCTGTGTGTTTTCGTGCCAGTACCATATTGTCTTGATGATGACAGCTTTGTAATAGAGCTTGAAGTCTGGAATTGTGATACTACCAACTTTTTCAACATTCCTCTGGCTATTTGGGGTCTTTTCTGGTTCCATATAAATTTTAGGATTATTTGTTCCATTTATTAAAAAAAATGATGATATTTTGATAGGGATTCCATCAAATGTGTAGATTGCTTTAGGCAGCATAGACATTTTCACAATATTTGTTCTTCCAATCCAGGAGCATGAAACATTTTTCCATTTCTTTGTTTCTTCCTCAATTTCTTTCATGAGTACTTTATAGTTTTCTGAGTACAGATTCTTTGCCTTTTTGGTTAGGTTTATTCCTAGGTATCTTATGGTTTTGGGTGCAATTGTAAATGGGATCAACTTCTTAATTTCTCTTTCTTCTGTCTTACTGTTGCTGTATAGAAATGCAACTGATTTCTGTGCATTGATATTATATCCTGACACTTTACTCAATTCCTATATAAGTTCTAGCAGATTTGGAGTGGAGTCTTTTGGGTTTTCCACATAAAGTATCATATCATCTGCAAAGAGTGAGAGTTTGCTTCTTTGCCAATTCAGGTGCCTTTTATTTCTTTTTGTTGTCTGATTGCCTAGGCTAGGACTTTTAGTACTATGTTGAACAGTGGTCTGAAGCTGGTGGCGATAGTGGACAACCTGCTGTGTTCCTGACCTTAGGGGAAAAGATCTCAGTTTTTCCCCATTGAGAATGATATTCACTGTAGGTTGTTCATAGATGGCTTTGATGATATTGAGGTATGTACCCTCTATCCTTACACCTTGAAGAGTTTTGATTAAGAAAGGATGCTCTACTTTGTTAGATGCTTTTTCTGCATGTATTGAGAGAATCATATGGTTCTTGCTCTTTCTTTTACTAATGTATTACATCACATTGATTTGTGGATATTGAACCAACCTTGGGGCCCAGGAATAAATCCCATGTGGTCATGGTGAATAATCCTTTTAATGTACTGTTGGATGCTATTGGCTAGTATTTTGGTGAGAATTTTTGCATCTGTGCTCATCAAGGATATTGGTCTGTTATTCTCCTTTTTGATGGGTCTTTGTCTGGTTTTGGGATCAAGGTAATGTTGGCCTCATAAAATGAGTTTGGAAGTTTTCCTTCCCTTTCTATTTTTTGGGACAGTTTCAGGAGAACAGGTATTAATTCTTCTTTAAATGTTTAGTAGAATCCCCCTGGGAAGCCGTCTGGCCCTGCGCTCTTGTTTGTTGGGAGATTTTTGATGACTGCTTCAATCTCCTTACTGGTTATGGGTCTGTTCAGGTTTTCTATTTCTTCCTAGTTCAGTTGTGGTAGTTTATACGTCTTTAGGAGTGCATCCATTTCCTCCAGATTGTCAAATTTGCTGGCATATAGTTGCTCATAATATATTCTTATAATTGTTTGCATTTCTTTGGTGTTGGTTGTGATCTCACCTCTTTCATTTATGATTTTATTAATTTGGGTCCTTTCTCTTTTCTTTTTGATAAGTCTGGCCAGGGGTTTATCAATCTTATTCTTTCAAAAAACCAGCTCCTAGTTTCGTTGATCTGTTCTACTGTTCTTTTGGTTTCTATTTCATTGATTTCTGCTCTAAGCTTTATTATTTCTCTTCTGTGCTTCTCTGCTGTGTTTAGGCTTTCTTTGCTGTTCTTTCTCCAGTTCCTTTAGGTATAGGGTTAGGCTGTGTTCTTGAGACCTTTTTTGTTTCTTGAGAAAGTCTTGTATGGCTATATATTTTCCTCTCAGGACTGCCTTCGTTGTGTCCCAAAGATTTTGAACAGTTGTGTTTTCATTTTCCTTTGTTCCCATGAGTTTTTTCAATTCTTCTTTAATTTCCTGTTTGACTCATTCATTCTTTAGTAGGATGCTCTTTAGCCTCCTTGTATTTGGGTTCTTTCCAACTTTCTTCTTGTGATTGAGTTCTAGCTTCAGAGCACTGTGGTCTGAAAATATGCAGGGGATGATCCCAATCAGTTGGTACCAGTTGAGACCTGATTTGTAACCCACAATGTGATCTATTCTGGAGAATGTTCCATGTGCACTAGAGAAGAATGTGTATTCTGTTGCTTTGGGATGGAATGTTCTGAATAGGTCTGTGATGTCCATCTGGTCCAGTGTGTCATTTAAGGCCTTTATTTCCTTGTTAATCTTTTGCTTGGATGATCTGTCCATTTCAATGAGGGGGCTATTAAAGTCCCCTACTATTATTGTATTCCTGTCAATGTGTTTCTTTGATTTTGTTATTAATTGGTTTATAAAATTGACTGCTCCCATGTTAGGGGCATAAATATTTAAAATTGTTAGATCTTGTTGGACAGACCCTTTGAGTATGATATAGTGTCCTTCCTTATCTCTTATGATAGTCTTTGGCTTAAAATCTAATTGATCTGATATAAGGATTGCCACCCCAGCTTTCTTTTGATGTCCATTAGCATGTAAATTGTTTTCCACCTCCTCACTTTAAATCTGGAGGTGTCTTTCAGCCTAAATTGAGTTTCTTGTAGACAGCATATTGATGGGTTTTGTTTTTTTTTTAATCCATTCTGCTACCCTGTGTCTTTTGATTGGGGCATTTAGCCCATTTATATTCAGGGTAACATGAATTTAGTGCCATTGTATTGCCTGTAAGATGACTGTTACTGTACATTGTCTCTGTTCCTTTCTGGTCTACTACTTTTAGGCTCTCTCTTTGCTTAGAGGACCCCTTTCGGTACTTCCTGTAGGGCTGGTTTGGTGTTTACAAATTCTTTTAATTTTTGTTTGTCCTGGAAGCTTTTTATCTCTCCTTCTATTTTCAATGATAGCTTAGCTGAGTATATTATTCTTGGCTGCATATTTTTCTCGTTTAGTGCTCTGGATATATCATGCCAGTTCTTTCTGGCCTGCCAGGTCTCTGTGGATAAGTCTGCTGCCAATCTAATATCTCTGCCATTGTATGTTATAGACTTCTTGTCCCGAGCTGCTTTCAGGATATTCTCTTTGTCACTAGGACTAGTAAGTTTTACTATTAGATGGCGGGCTGTGGACCTATTTTTATTCATTTTGAGGGTGGTTCTCTATGCCTCCTGGATTTTGATGCTTGTTCCCTTGGCCATATTTGGGAAATTCTCTACAATAATTCTCTCCAATATACTTTCTGCTCCCCTCTCTCTTTCTTCTTCTGGGATCCCAATTATTCTAATATTGTTTTGTCTTATGATATCACCTATTTCTCAAATTCTCCCCTCGTGGTCCAGGAGTTGTTTGTCTCTCTTTTGCTCAGCTTCTTTATTCTCTGTCATTTGGTATTCTGTATCACTAATTCTCTCTTCTGCCTCATTTATCCTAGCAGTAAGAGCCTCCATTTTTGAGTGCACCTCATTAGTAGCTTTTTTTTTTCAACTTGGTTAGATTTTAATTCTTTTTTTTCTCCAGAAAGGGATTTTACTTCTCCAGACAGGGTTTCTCTACTATCTTCCATGCCTTTTTTGAGCCCGGCTAGCACCTTGAGAATCATCATTCTGAACTCTAGATCTGACATATTACCAATGTCCATATTGATTAGGTCCCTAGCTGTTGGTATTTCCTCCTGTTCTTTTTTTTTTTGTGGTGAGTTTTTCCGCCTTGTCATTTTATCCAGATAAGAATATATGAACAAGAGAATAAAATACTAAAAGGGTCGAAAGGCCCCAGAAAAATATACACTTAGCAAATCAGAAGAGACCTGAAACTGGGGGGAGAAGAAAGAGGGAAATATATATGTATATATATATATATGACTGGCAAATAGAACAGAGCCACACACATGATTTTGAGTATATTTTGGTCTCTTAGAAGAAACTACCTCCCAAAATTTTAAAGAAAGAAAAACTTATATATATAGAAAAATAATGGTCAACACGATGAAGGCATAGAATATGGCTGTAAATTTGAACATTAAAGAAAGATTCTAAAGAAGGAATTGATATGGTAAGTTGGTTAGAAAAAGAAAAAAAAAGAGTAGAGAATGTGATCAGGCTGGAGACTAGAACAAAGCCATATGCTAGATTTATAGTGTATTTTGATCTATTAGAAGAAATTGTATCCCAAAATTTTAAGTTAAAAAAAAAAAAAAGCCTATATGTATCCAAAAAGTAAGGTTAAATACAATGAAGAGATAAAATATAACAATGAAAATTTTAAAAGTTTTTTTTAAAAAAAGGTATTGTTAAGATAAAATAGTTAAAAAACTTTAAAAGAGAAAAGAGGAAAAGTTTAAAAAAATAGAATACGAATAAAAATTTAAAAAATTTAACTTTGCAAGACTAAAGGATCATGGGGAAAAAGCCATGAATTCTGTGTGGCATATTCCCGTAACTCTGAAGTTTTGCTGTTCTCACTGATCGGTGAACTTGGTCTTGGCTGGATGTTCTTGCTGATCTGGGGTTCGTTGCCCTGATTCTCAAATGCCTTTGCCCGAGGCGGAACTGCCCCATCCTTGCCAGGGACTGGGCTAAGCCATCCGCTGGGTTCGCGCTCGGAGCTTTTGTTCCCCGAGCGCTTTCCGTAGAGTCCGGAGGGCGGGAACGAAGACGGCGGCCGCCCAGTCCCCAGCCGGGAGGAGCCGGAGCTCGGCCGCTCCTCAAGGCGCCGTGGGTTGAAGCCGTCCTTCCCGCCAGGCTCCCTGGTCTCCGCCGCGCTCCGAGCTCCCCGGCCTGTGACCGAGCGTCTCCGTCTCCCGCGCGGCCCGTCTGGAGCCTCCGAACCCCGCGGATCCCCGCCCTGCGCTCCCGCGCCGCCCCTCCCAGAGGAGAAATGGGGCGTCTCTCCCGACCTGCCGCTCGTGGGGTCCCTGCGCGGAGACCGCGGCCCGACTATGCCTCGATCCCGGGTTAAGGTAACCCCGAGCTGAGACCCCCCTCGGCTCCATCTCTGCCGCTGGCTTCGCCGCGGTCCCTGGCCGCTCTGCCGCACGCGGATGCCCCGGCCTTTGCGACCCGCGTGTCCTGAGACCACAGTGTCCCCGCGAGGGCTCTGGCCCGCTCGGCGTCTGGGGTCGTCCCTCCGCGGAGCGGATCCCAAAGTCCCGACCTCGCGCCCCGCTGCTCTGTTGCCGGCCCCCCTCCCCCACCGCCGCGGTGCATCTTCCCGTCACTTCAGAGTCACTTCCCCGCACGTCCTCCTTTCCCCAGCGGTCGGTTCTCCGTTCCTACGCTCGCTGCTCCCCTCTCTCCCGTCTCCGGCTGAGTCTGCGGGTGATCCGAACGGCTGGATGACTCCAGCTGGGCTCCTGGACCTAGTGACGTTTCAGCCTCCTGGTCCCCGGCCGTCGAGCTTCCTCTGCGGGACCCCATCCTCCTCATCCATTCGTCCGGCCAACGGCATCTCGGCTAGTTCCCCAGTTTGGCGACCGTGGCCGTTGCTGCTGTGAACACTGGGGTGCAGGTGGCCCTTCTCACTGCACCTGTATCTGTGGAGCAGATACCCAGTAGTGCGGTTGCTGGGTCCCAGGTAGTTCCATCTTTAACTCTTTGGGGCACCTCCACCCCGTTTTCCCGAGTGGCTGCCCCGCCTGCACTCCCACCCGCGCGTGAGAGGTGTCCTTTCTCCGCGTCCTCTCCAGCACACGTTGCTTCCTGCCTTGTTGATTTTGGCCGTTCTGACTGCTGTGAGGGGGTGTCTCCACGTCGCTCTGATCTGAGTCTCCGCGATGACTAGTGATAGTGAGCGTTTCTGTGGGAGGGGATAGGGACTGTGTTCACACTCCACACGCCACCGTCCACTCCCAGCCGGGGTCCGTCGTCCGCCCACTGCCTGTTCCTGGAAGTAAAGCCTTCTGGGGACACAGTCTTCCACGGGAATGTTCTGAGAGGTGTTTCCTGGCAGATCCCGGGTTCTCTGCCGTGGATGGAGCCCACATGACTCGGGCACAGATGTGCTCCTTGGAGGCTTCTCCAGGCCGACGGTGTCCTGGGCGAATCCAGGCTGGGCTCGGAGTGAGCTGCCCTGGTTGGGTGGTTGCCAGAGCGTGTGTGTATGAGCGCACACACATCCCAGACGTGCCGTGTGTGTATCTGCAGTGTGTGCAGGGTGACCAGAGAAAGGCATATCCACAGATAACCACAGAGAAGGGCACGGAGGGGTCGGTAGGGGATGGCCCCTTCTCGGGGAAAGCAGGGGGGCTGTGAAGACGTGCAGTGGATAGCACGTGTCCCTGTGGCCTAGTGTGAGCTCACCTCCTGCATGTTGCCCCTGGGGTTGCTGCCACTCGTCCCTTTCTGGGCTCCTCAGGGCTGGGCAAGGGCTGTGCCCATGTGGCCTCCAATGCCGTGTGTTTGGTGGCCAGAATTGAGTTTGGGTGAGTCCATCTCACTGTGCGTCCTGGGTGACTGTACCTTGTCCAGAAACAAGTCAGAGCAGCTTCCAGTTTGCTCCGTGAGTTCAGCCCCCTGGGTGGTCTCCACCCTGTGTCCTTGGCCGGGAAGGAAGCGGGGGCTGCCTGCGTGGCCTCATCCATGCACGGGCTGATGGGCAGGCTGCCGGCCCACCTTCCCTCCCGGTGCCCAACACTGATCCTGGTTGCTCCTGCACTGAATCCGGGGCTGCTGACGCGTGAGCACGGCAGCGTCTCCGTGCCGGTCACTCTGGTCGCTCTTGCCGGACGACGTCTCCGTGCCGGCCACTCTGGTCGCTGTTTTGCCGGACAACGTCTCTGTGCCGGCCACTCTGGTCGCTGTTTTGCCGGACGACGTCTCCATGCCTGTCACTCTGGTCGCTGTTTTGCCGGATGACGTCTCCGTGCCGGCCACTCTGGTCGCTGTTTTGCCGGACGCTTTGTAGACCACTGTGGCGGATTCCGGGTTTCTGGTTGCTTCTCTGTATTCAGGATGCACCCAGTTTTTTCACTGCCCGGGGAAAGCTGAGTTTTAGGGAGTGTTTCCAGTGTCCTGGGGACGGATGTCAGGTCTGCGCCGGGGTGGACCAGGCCTGGCTCACGAGCAGCTCTCAGCCTCTCCTTCTGCAGCACAGGGTGGGCTGGGTGCCATCCTGCTGACGCATGTATGTTCTCCAGTTGCTCCAGTGGACGGGAAGGCCTGGGGTCAGGCCGGGTCCTGAAATGCAGCAGCCCGGACATGCTGCCTCATTTTCCCACCCAGGGTCTCTGCGCCAGACTCTGTGTGTGGTGGCAGGACACCGTAGGGTCCGGAAGAGGAGGGAACATGCTGATGGGGGGGGGTGGGCCTCACCCCACCGCGTGCCTGCCCTGGCTGGACAGAGGGGCTGCCCCGTGTCCTGGTCGCTCGAGCCCGTGCAGAGCAGTGGACAGAGTGCCGCTGGTTTTGGGGGGGCCCGTGGGCCCTGGGGGGTGGGCACCGCTGGCTGCAGGGTCTGGGTATGACAGACACCTTCCGTGGTCTTGGTGACGTCCGTTCTGGAAAGCGAAGCCGGTCAATGCTGTTGCAGAAACAAGCGCATATAAGAAATAGCACAGAGAAATGCATGGACTCGTCAGTCACTGGACCGCGGACCTGGAGCCGTACAGCTCTGTGTGTTAACTACGCTTGAACTGGGAAAAAGTCCACCTTTAAGACCTTCAGCTCACGTTATCTTCTTTTGGAAAGGTGCCTTGTAAATTTGCTCTATGCGCTCAAGCACTTTAAGTGAAAATGATCTTAATAAAGATGCGTGTTGGTGACAACAAAGCCAAGAAAGTGCTTGTCTGCGTGCGTGCTGCGATGCCTGCTTCGTCATCCTGGACAGCCCACTTGGGCGTCAGCGTCCTCGGGGACGAGAGGACATGTGGCCCACTTGCTGACGCAGCGGCGCGGCTCGGTCTTGCAGCGACGGACCTTCCCGTGCTGCAGGGCTGCAGGGCAGCGTCTCCCTGGCTGCCTGGGGCAGGTGCTCCCTCTACAGTGGGGGGGGCCTCCTGGTCGGGGCCGGGGCTGTGTCACGCCCAGCTGTGTGTCTCTACCTGATGCTGTTTACCTCCGGGAAGGAGGGTCAAGCCTGTTGCCTGTGGTTCTGGCAGGCCCGGGATGGTTCTGTTCTAGAACTAGCACCGTGGGACGTGTCCTCGGCCGGCGGGTCGTGGGGTCAGGCCAGAGTCCATGGAATGCCCTTGGTGGCTCTGCATGGATCTCATCCCCTCCGTGGGTGTGGGGCCAGTGACCGCTCTGCTGGCAGCACTGTCCTGTCCCCACCGACAGCCCCAGGGCTGCTCCGGAAGGAGGTGAGCTCTGGTCTCCCTTTCACCGTAGGACCAGGTGTGTGGAATTGTGTCCCTGTTGACTGTCAGCTTGTGGATGTGGCTCGGTGTCCCTGCGAGTCCCGGACGCTGGCTGGGAACTCCCCGGTGGCAGGTGTCTGATAGGGCGGGATGGGTCTGGGTCTTCAGCTGGCTTCCCCACGGCTCCTCATTAACAACCCCCTCCCCCACCCCCGTGGAGGACGCCTTCTGGCCTCATCCTGTCGGCCAGTCAGTTACACCTGCTCTCAGAGGCCCACAGAGCTGCGGCCTGCAGCCGGTGGGGGAACGACCCTGTGGGCTCCTTTCCTGGAACGTCCTGCACGGGGCTGGGGGCCTGTGAGTGGCTGCCCCCGTCCCCTTCGTGAAGAAGGCTCCCCGCACCGGGTCCTGGGCACCGCTCCATGGCAGTCCCTAAGGAGCTGATTCTGGGGCAGGACAGTGTGAGGTTTAGGGCCCTTTATAGGGCGGAAGGCCCAGCATCCCGCGGGCCACCAGTACTGAAGCCCCGATGACCCGGGACGGACTTCGGTCACAGCGTAAATACAGCTCGAGCCCACAGCGCTCGGGTTCAGGGCCCGCTGGGCGTTCAGTTCTGGTGCGATGCTCACAAACTGGTCTGTCTGCGCGCGCTTCCTTCCGTCCCATCCGTCCACGCCCGCGGCGGGGTGTCCAGTAGGAAGCCCTGCCACTCTCCTCTCGTGCCCTCGAGTGTCACACAGAGAGCTGTGCGGGGCGGGGTGGGGGCTGAAGGTGGAGGTTTCAGGTCTCCTTCCGTGATACCTGTGAGGGGCTCTTTGTCCTGTAAATGTGGGGACTCTGGGAACTTGTGCGGTTAAGAAAGGGCTTTAGTAGGGAGGGATGTGGCCTGTAAACAGGGGACGTGGCCTTGGGCCTTCACCCTGTCCTTGCCCAGCTCCTCCCGCACGGAAGCGGCTCCGGACCGTTCGCCCCGCTAAGCTCTGGAGCGGATCCTGCCCGTGCGGCTGAGGGCTCTGGCGGGCTGCGCTGTTACCGCGAGCTGCGAGGGCGAGCTGAGCCGGGAGAGGCCGCCGTGGCCGTGGATCCCCAAGCTGGGGGCTTGCGCGGTTGTCGTCTGTAGTCAGTGGGGTGTTCTCACGCGCCCTGTCCCCCGGCCGTCACCCTCCCCAGGCCCTCCGTCGTACCTGCAGGCTCACAGCTCAAGAACAGACCCTGCTCCCGGGGAGGGGACCTGCGGGGGGAACGCAGCTGGGCGAACGCAGCTCGGAGGCATGGGGTTTGTGTGTCCGGCCCCTGCTGCCCCCAGCTGCGTGCGAGGCTCCGTGGGGAGCAGCTGGTGCCGGCACTGGGCCCGCGAGCCGGCCCGGCGGAGACTGCCCCCACGTGCGGGACTCCGGCTTGGCTCCGTCGGCCTGGTTGTGGGCGGAGGGTCAGCTCTGGTGTGTTTGGTTTTCGTGCTGTGGACTGTTCCGTTGTGCGAGCGCCCGTCACTCCTCCGTTCTCCCGCTGACAGACATCTGGACTGTCTGTTCAAGACGGGACAAGACTGTTACCGTGTGACAGCGCTGCCCGCGGGGGAGCGGGAGCTCCGGGCACTGCCGTGCGGACCTCGGGTGCCGCGCTGACTCCCGGAGCCCCTCGCGCGCCCCGTGCATGTGGACGTCTTCCCGACTTCGAAACGGCTGCCCGGACCTTACGTTTGCTCGTGTGTCGCGACCGTGGCTGCTGGAGCAGATGCGTTACAGCGAAATCTGGGAATGCTGATGCCGCACATTTAGATCAGAGAGACGCTGCATTTTAATTCGTGTCCCCAGTGGACGGCCTGCGTGTTTTTTCTTGTGTGACTGCTGTGTTTTTCTCTCGAGATGGAAAATTATACTTGGATACAGTTCTCTAGCTCTTCTCCCGGACGCCGCCAGGTTCTGCAGCGCATTGTAGAAACCTGCTGTACGGGACGCTCGCCCCTGTGGCCCGCCGTCGCCGGGGCTCTGTGTGGCTGTGCTCCCGCCGGTGCGGGGTGGCTCTCTGGTCTTCTCCTCAAGTGGCCTTGAACCTTGGACCTGGAGGGTTCTGGCGCCCCGAGTGGGTTCCGGACCACGTCCGCACGTCACGGTCTTGCAGCCCTTGAGAGGAGGGAAGATGCACAGCTTTGTTTCTCTTGATCCCTCGAGCGGGACCGGCAAGCTCCTTTGCCTCAACGTTCCTCACGCTTCTGTTCCACGGGCATGTGCTCTGTCCCCCTGGGAGGGAAAGACATGGAAGGGGTGTTGTATCCAGTCACCAGCATGACTGTTTGCAAGGCTCAAGTTGACAGGGTGTGTGGAAGATTCTGTGACATTTTTTGTCACAGAATCGGTGACATCTTTTGTTTTTAAAAAATAATTTAAAAGTGTAGTTATTTGTTCTCCAAATGGGTTACTGTCTGGTTCTGTCAAGGAAGATCGCCACGAAACTCATGTAAAAGGTGCAAGTGTGGGTGTGTGGTGGCGCGCTAGTTATGCTTGCGTTGTCTGGGGTCTGGAGGCCGTGGTTTTGTTTTTAGTGACGACAGTGTACGGAATCCGTGTTGCAGCGCTGATCTTGACGAGGGAAAGGTAAGAACATGTACGGGGCTGATGTTCCTGCGTGATTTCCATGGGCTCTTTGAGCTCAGTGTAGGGGTGGTGACTACGGTGTGTTAGCAAGCACAGTGAAGGAGGAAGGCAGGTGCAGGTCTGGGTGGATCCAGCCGGTCCAGAGGCCTCTTTCCGCCTGCCCCTTGGGCTCTGCGTGCATTGCGGCTGTACGGCTATACGAGCTGAGCCCCCTCGGGCGCCTGCAGATGCCATGGGTGGAGGTGCCCTGAGGGACGAGAGCAGGGAGCTCGTTGTGGGCACGGGGCCCCCAGAGTAGGATGGGCAAGGCTGGGGCACCAGTGGCAGTGCGTGTTTGCCTCCAGGACCGGGAGTTTCTGGAAGATATGCCTGTCCATAGGAGGCTGAACAGCATGAGGCGAAGGATGGCATTGGTTTCCCACCACCTCTTTCCTCCTCCAGGAGGTGGGGAGGTGGGGGAGGACCCCTGCCCACTCGGAGGTTCCAGATCCAAGGAAGAGGAGTGGCCTTGACCAAGTCTCCTGCCATTTCCATGACGTTTTCATGAACACTTGCTCCGTCTCTAAGTCCGGCATCTGAAGGGGTCGGGTTTCCAGATGGTTTCTCTCCATCCGTCATCTGCTTTGCCGGCTTATCCACCACGCGTGAACAGCCAGAGACACTAGTTTGCTTTCATCCTGGTGTTTAACTCACCAAAAATCTTTCTGGACTCTTTATAAAGCTCTAATCCCTTATGGAAGGAGGACGTGCCGTTACCGGACACAAGGTACAGAGTGCCAGACGGCCGCTGGTCTGAGAGTCCCACTATTTTACCTCAGGCCCGGACGGTGAAGGCTCCGGTTACATAAGGAGATCCCTGACGTGTTTCCCAGCTCAAAGAATTTTATGAATTTTGTTTTAGGCCGTTTGGAATGGAAGGGAAGTTTGTATAAGGAACGGTTCCAGAAATGCTTGGTGCCCTGCCCTCCCTTCGTTGGAGTGATTGTGCCTTGTTTCCTGGTGGCCTTTTTGGAAGGGGCAACACTTGGAGTGCGTGCATTTTGGTATGTTTGTCCATGAAATGTGACCCCCCCCCAGCCCCCCCGCAGTTGGCTGGTGCGCACCAGTGTGGGCCGTGTCCCCTCTCCTTGCTTCGTCAGGACGGCGATGACCACCAGGGCTTCCACCTGCTGTCCTAACAGAACTTCCAGGTTTCTTCTCCTTCTGTGTTTGGTTTAATTTCTAGCGCTCCAAAGGCAGCGTCTTCCTGGCTCCGTGTTTCTTTGAAGACGAGTCAGCTCCTCTCTGATCGGTGGGGGCGGGAGGTGCCGTCCCACCTCCAGGTGGGTAATGGGGGGGAGGGGCGGCAGTGGGCTCTTTGTTGAACTTCCAGGGCCAGAAGGAGAGGCGGAGCCTTGCCTTCCGGGGCCGCAGGGAGGGAAGACGTCCGTGTGTGCCTGTCGGTCATTCCCGGCTCTCCAGGCCGGAGTAACTGTCGGCGAGAGCCCGTGGGTTCCCGCCGAGGCCGTGGCCTGAGCTTCGCTCTACTTCGCACCGTGTACTAGTTTTATGCTTTTCGCAATAATCGCTTACCTTGTTGCTGCCGCCCCAACAATCCAGGCCCTCGCTAGGGCACCAGGGAGGCCGTCTGCCCTCAGCCTCCGCTCTGGTCCCCAGTTTGGTTTGTTGTCCCGGGATGCGCCGTTGAGAGGCAGAGATGGGCGTTGTGTGTTCCGAGGCTTCACCCCTGCGTACAAGGGGAGGGATGTTGTGGAGAGCGTTCTTAGCCCCTTTCCGCTTCCAGAAAGTAAAGTCATTTTCCCCACGAAGGGGCACTTGCCAGACTAAGGAGTGAATTGTGATACGCCCAGCATGGAGCGTGCGTCAGTAGGACACGGCGCTCACACACACCCGCGTGAATACGGCCACTGACTTCCGACAAGGAGCAGAAGCGGTTTGCTGGCCAGCGCGTCGTCTTCCCAAGTGGTGCAGGGAGCACTGGGCCTGGGGTGACGAACCCCGTGTCCGGGCGTGAGCTCCGATGGGGTCGCAGCGGCAGGTGGGAAGGCTGAAACTTGTAGAACACAGCATCGGAGAAACTCTTTCCCCGGAAGTGAGGCTGCGCTCTTAGACAGCGGATGACTCCCAGGGGAAAGCGGAAGGGGTGACCAGGATGAACGACGTCCGCTCGCAGAGGCGCCGTGGGGGAAAACGCAGAGGCCACCTGCGCGCCGGGGAAGACACAGTCACCTCCCCTACGGAGGGCTTGTGTCCGGAGTCTGTGAGGGACCCGCACAATTCGACGTTGAGAAACCAAGCCTGATAATTTCAGGGGCCTGAAGACTTGAGCGGTTGCTTTATCGACAAGGGTTAAGGACGGAGGTGACAGGAAACCTCAACGGGGCTGGGCGCACGGAGCACGTTTCCAGCGCGGCGAGATGTGTGCCGGCTGCTTGGGAAACAGCTGGGCGGTGTCTTGCACAAGTGAACACGCACCTACACGGGACCCGGCCGTCCCGCCCCTGGACGTTTACCTGGAGAAGCAAACGCTGGTGTTCACACAGCCCTCTCCTCCGGTCCTTGTAGAAGCTCTGCTCGGAGTTGCCCAACGGAGAGGAACAGGTCGCTGGTCCCCCCTCGGTGCCCTGAACACGGGAGCACTCGTGTCTCTTAGAGTCACTGTTTTCATTTCCTTCCGGGTCCCAGGGTCTCCCCAGTGTGCACCTGAGGAACCGCCACGCTTCTCCAGAGCGGCCGGCCGGCCCGCCTTCCCCAGCGGTGCCCGAGGGCCCCCTTCTCCGCGTCCTCACCGACGCCCGTTGCCTTTTGGAGACCTGCCGTTCCGGCGGGTGTGACGCGGCTGCTCGCTGTGGTTCGGGTTTTCGTTTCCCGCTGACAGGTGGTGTGGGGCACGTTTCCATGTACCTGTTGAAGTCTTTTGCCTGATTTTTAACCGGATTGGCTTTTTGCTGTTGAGTTGAAGGAGTTCCTTACGTAGTTCGGATGTTAACCCCTTATCGGACGGGCGACTTGCGAATGTTTTCTCCCGTTGCTGTCTTTTCATTTTGCTGACTGACTGTGTCTTCTGCTGCACGGAACCTAACAGTTTGACGTCATCCCGTTTGTTTGTTTTGCTTTCGTTGCCGTACTCTCGTGTCAGATCCGAGAAAACAGCTGTCGCGTCGGACGTCAAGGCGTTTCCCCTTGCGTTTTCTTCTGGGAGGTCGATAGCTTCAGGTCTCGCGCTAAGTCTGTGGCCGTTTGAGACCGCTCTTGCGCGTTGTGTGCGGCAGGGACGCAGCTTCCGTTCTCTCCCCGCGGGGGCCCCGTTGTCCCAGCGCTCTTTGTCGGGGAGACCGTCCGTCCCCTGGTTCCGTGTTCTCGTTGCTGTGCCGGGGGGCTGACCGCACGTGCGTGGGTTTGTTTCTGGGTCGCGGTCACACTGTGTTGTTCTGTGTGTCTGTTTTTGGGACCGAACCATAGCGCCCCGACTACTGGAGCTTCGTAACGTCAGCTTCAGATCGGGAAGGGGTGCATCTAGCTCCGTTTCTCTTTCTCAGTGTCCTGTTGGCTACTTGAAGTCTCTCGTGGTTCCACACACACGTGGGGGTTATTTTTTCTATGTGAGAAATGCTTCGGAATTCTGGTATCGTTGTGTCGTGTGAGTGTCCTGACAATGTTCCTTCTTCCGACCCATGGACACAAGGTAGCTTGTTTGTTTTCACAAACCCCCCGGGGACGGCTTCACCGGCCACCTGGGTCAGCGGGCCCTTGTCGGCCCGTGTCCACGGCCTCTGTGGTCATGGTCTTCTGCGGGAGTAGCCACGTCTGGGCGCGTCCTCCCCCCACCCCTCCCCAGGTCCACCGCAGCCCATGCCACATGGCCTGCCATCCTGGGTGAGGAGCCTGTGCACACGCGGGGGTCGGCCAGACCCCGCGGTCTCTCTCCACGGAGATGCTGCGCCCTCGCAGGTTCAGAGCCGTGACCTGCCCGCGGGGACCACAGCCACGGGCCTCTATGTGTGGCCCACCACCCCCTCCCAGCCGAGTGGCAGGGCTCAGAGGTTTGGAAACGTGACCTGACACCTCTCCGATGGCGGGAGGATTGTTAAATTTTAACGTTTGAATTGGGGCTGTGTTTTATGGCCGTTACTTGATTTCTCTCTCAGTTGAGTTTTCCTTCCCCGTAAGAGAGGAGGCGTCTCCGGGGCGAGAGCTCGATGTGGCCCCGTTCTGAGGTCTGAAGTGGGTTCTGCGGGTTCGCTGTAGACGCAGGAGCTGGGAGCCGTTGCCACGCCGTGGGGTGTGCGACCCTGAGCACGGGACCCCGGCCCCATGGGGCGTGGAGGCACCAGGGCCGTTCCAGCCCCTCTTCCTGGACGAGCCAGATGGCAGCTGGGCTGGCCTCACTGACCTTGGGGTGCGGGGAGCGTCCTGCTGCACCTTCCAAACCGGGGCCCGTCATGCATGGACTCTGGTGAAAGTAAACCAGGGCGTGGTTCTTGTCGGCCCCTGGAGCCCCCGGAGATGTGGCCTGGGCCCCGAGACCCCGAGAGACCCCACTTCCACTGCCTGGGCTCCACACAGACTTGGAGGCTACGGGGTGGAGGCAGGCTCTGCTTGAGGCTCCCGGGCCTGGGCCTGGTGGGCCGGGCTTGAGCAGAGGTTGTGCCGAAGTCCCTCCCGAGAGGACTCGAAGGGCCTGACCCTACAACACAGGCTGTGGCCCCGGCTGACGGTGGCTGCTGCCCTCGTGTCTCTCCTCTGCCTCCTCGTGGGCCAGCCCGGAGCCTTGAGGCCTCAAACAGCCCTTTTCCGCTCGTAGATTCTGCACATCCAGAACTCATAGGGGGTAGGTGGAGGCTGTGTTGCTGCCCATGATGCCTGGGGCTGCGGCTGGCTGGGGCTGAGCTCCAGGTCCTGGAACAATCCGGAAGCCTCCTCCGTCACGCTCGCAGCTGGGCCGGGCCGGGCCACGCCCGCCGCTGGCGGTCCCTCACGCCGTGTCCCTGTGACGCTCCGGCTTCCTCGCAGTTGGGTGGGTTCACACTGGGGCACTCCCCGTGCGCTGTCCCAGCGCTCCCAGGCCAAGTGTCCAGGCCCGCAAGGCCCTCGTGGTCCAGCCACGGGGGGCGCGTCAGGTCCCGTCAGGTCCCGTCTGCCGTTCACAAGCGCAGCATGAACCACGGGGTCGCGAACGCACCGCCCGAGCATTTGCGGCCGTGTTGAGACAGTGTTGCTTGGCCTGTTTTATTTATTTCAGAAAGCCTGTTTTTCTCAGTTGAGAATTCAATCGCGGGAAGCCCCAGGCAGGCGTGGCTCGTGTAGGGACCACGTGGAGCCCAGAGCCGAGGGAAGGTGGGCTGCCCGCGGGCTTCATGACCCGAGGCGCGCTGCCCGGCTCCGTTGGAGTCACGTTGACTGGGGGCCAAGAGGGGCGTGTCTGGGCAGTTCCAAGCTGCCCCGCCGTCTCGTCCCGCGGCAGTGCCCCCGGTTTCGCTGTGCCGCGCGCCTCCTTGCTGTGCCGGCTCACGCGCGGCGGCCATCGTCGTCCCAAACGCCTGTAAGTAATTCCTCACGCCGTCACCTGCCGGCTCCTCGTGAGTGACTCAGCACGGCTTGGAGGGCGATCATCCTCATTTTTTGCTGGGAATTCTCAGCTTTTTGTGAGCTCCTTGAGGCGTAGCGCGCTGGGGCATCCGGAAAGCAGCTTTCCCGTCCCCGCTCCTCTGGGGTCGGGCCCTGCGCCCGCGGCCGTTCCGTGGTTGGGGGCAGCGTTCGAGCCCCTGGCGAGCCGGAGTTCGCGGGCGAGCGTCTCCTCCCACGTCTGCGTTTGGAGATATTTAGGAAGAGCTGCTTCTCCCTTATCCTGTGGCCCCGGGTTTCCCGGCCCCGCTGGTTGGTTGAACCGTGCGGTTCGGGGGGAGCAGCTGCGCGCCGGGAGCCACCGCAGGGCGCTGTGGGGACGTGCTGGGGACCTGGTGTGACAGACGGAGCTTTAGAAGCCGCAGTTTCCTCAGAGCAGAGCTTAGCGTTGAGGACACGGCGCGGTGTGTGGCGCTGCTCTGGAGAAGCCGCGCGCCCGGTGAGAGGATGCGGCTCCGAGAAGTCACCTTTTCCCGTTTCGTGCCGAGTCACCGCGTGCTGCTGCTGCTGAATGCGGTCACGGGCTGGGGCGAGTGGTGACATTTGTGAGGCATAGTTGAGGTGCCGAGGAGACCAGAGCAGCGGGACGTCCGCCGCGAGCGCCTGGCGCGGCTGTGCCAGCCTTGGCGGAATCGCACCCGGAGCTGTAGGCGGGCAGGGCGGGCAGCGCCCGCTGCGTGGGGGCGTGGGACACCGCGGACGGGGTGGGAGAGGCCGTCGCGGGGCCGCTGCTCCCTGAGGGGAGCCGCGGTCTGCACGTGCTGTCCCCATCGGCACCGGCATGGCCGGCCCCGCAGGAGAGAAGCTATGTTGTCTGGGGGAGCCCCGGTCTGCACACGCAGTGCACGGACACACGCTTGCACGTGTGTACACATGCACAATTACGTGCGTGTACACACACGCGCGTGTGCGTGCTCTGTGGCGCGTGGGGAACAGCACCAAGCGCAAAAGTGTGAGGAGCCGAAGCTTCGTTCTTACTGTGCAGGGAGACTTGACGCTCCCCGTCAGCATCACGGGGCGTCACTCTCCCTGCTCTGCTGGGTGCGGGGTCTTGCCGGAGGCGGGAGAGGGTTTGCGCGGAGCCGGAGAGCGCAGACCCCAGAGCGGCCCCCCGCACCCGCAGCCTTCCGGGCTTGTCTGCTGCCTGGACATGGACACGAGGCATCATCGCCCCGTGTGGGAGGAGCCGGGCACCGTCTCCAGGACCCACGTGGCACCGGCGGGGCAGGTCCCGCCCGCTGGAGGCCGAGAGCGCCCGGCTCCCCTCGCCTTTGTTCTCGGACTCGTGGTAATAACTAAGCCGTTGTGGAGTGGGCGGCGCCAGGAAGACTCCCGGGGAGAAACCTTCCCTTCATAGCCCTTCAGAGTCAGGACGAGGCTCACCCTGTTGGGCGTCTGTTAGGCTCTCGTAGAAAATGCAGAAAACTGTGTGACCTGCCACATGTGAGCTGGGCCGGGACGGAGCCCATACCTGATGATTTCTTTGTTTTTTAGCATTGTAATAAAACCCGAAAAGCAGAGCAGAGTATCCTCACGGGTCGAAGATCCGTTGCTCACAGTTCATGGGGATGAAGCAGGAGAACAGGGTCGAGAGACCCGTTCTGCCCCCGACGTGCAGGGAGCCCCGCCGAGGGCATTTCTCGGAGCCTCTGTGTCCTCCCTCGGGGGTGGGGCGAGACGGCTGCTTCTGTCTGTTGTGGGGCTGCCTGGGACCTGCCCTTGCAGCGTGTAGCCCGGGATGGTCGGACGGTGAGTACCGGCACTTCAGCCCTGGGACCCCGTCCCCCTGGCAGACTCAGGACTAGAAAATATTCTGCTCCTACCGTAAACACGCTGACGGGCTCCTGTGTGCGCCTCTGTGCAAACCAAACACAAATCACCTTTTTTCTCCATTCTTATAAACTCTGCTATTCAAAGTAGCTCTTACACGTATGAATTTCCAGAAGGACCGGGGGAAGGTTGCAGGCCCTCCTTCATGTCCGTTTGTGTGTGGGGTTGAGCCCGAGACGCTCCCTGGGTCTCCCTCGTCAGAAGGAAGTGAGCGCCGAGCGCGGCAGCTGCTGTTACCGACCGGGAAGGAGAAATACCCTGAAACGTGACGTCGTTTTCCTTACGTGGTTTGCGTGTTGCTTTCAGCCCCAAGTGTTACTCACTGGAAGAGCCAGGTTTCTGAGAAACGGCTTTATTGTTTAAATCCCGGGTGAAAACTCGTAGTTTAAGCTTGGCCCGGTCCGTGCCGGCCCGTGGAGCTGCCGTGTCTG
Organism: Enhydra lutris kenyoni; assembly: GCF_002288905.1. Classification (NCBI taxonomy): domain Eukaryota; kingdom Metazoa; phylum Chordata; class Mammalia; order Carnivora; family Mustelidae; genus Enhydra; species Enhydra lutris. Next base: position 568,832 of record NW_019154145.1, on the reverse strand, counting down.
CGGCTGCGCCGCCGTGCGGTGGGCTCCCCCTGAGTGCGGGCGCTCGGAGGCCTGCGTGTCTCCCCCGGGAGAAGGGTTGGGGCAGCTTCTGTGGCATTTCGCGGGCGTGGGCTGCAGCGTTGTCTCCCGATGTGGCCCCGGGCACTTAACCACACAGAGCCCAGGGACGCGTGTCCTGGTGGTTCCCACGCCCTGCAGAGCCCCCGGGTGTCCCTTGTAAGTTTGGGAGGGTTTCCTGCTCAGTCATCGTGCTGAGCGTCCTCGCTGGGCTGGCGGCCTGCCTGGCGGTGGGACGTCGCGGTCCCAGGGCCCCGGGACGCACCTGCGTCTCCTGGCGGCGTTCCGTCCAGCTTTGCGTGTGCACCTTTCCCGCGTGTGTCTTCTCGTGGAAGACGAGGATGGTTCTCTGTGGGGACGGAAACCTCTGTCTAGAAACTCCTCATTACCCAGCGAGAAACAGACTTGGGGGAAAATTTCTTCCTGAACACCCTCCGTGCCCAGAGCCCCGCCCTCCCCGGGTCGTTGCCGTGTGCGGGTTGTCGCGCCCGCGGAACTGCCGACCGCGCAGCGTGACTTCTCCTGGTGACCTCGCTCATGCGTCCGAGGGACCTTTCGCTGGGGGGCACTGGGTGAAACCCTGTTTGAGACAGATGGGCCTCTTCTCACACGGGGGTAATAACTGCTTAAAGTGGTATCAGGCTAATGGAACAAAAATTTTCAAACTTGAATCCTAGGAAATTTAGAAACTGTCTAATGCTAATTATCTAATTGTTTCCACATCAATGTGCTGCAAGGATTCTTGCAGATTCTTCTTCCTGCTTTTCTGAGTCCTGGTGTCGTTGTTAGAGAATTCGGAAGGAAAAGCTCCGTCCTGCTCTTCTCAGCCGTCCCCGCATGGAAGAGTGCGTCCCAGGAATGAAGAAGGTGCAAGTGTTGGGTTACTGTTTCCGCTGCATCTTCCCTGCCAACGTGCAGGGCACAAAGCAGTGCCAGCCTGGACGCACGAGGGTGGTGGTTTGTGCGTGTGGATCCCGGAGAACACCCCCAGGAGCTTCTGCCTTCCGCCGTGCCTTGCTCAGTCCCAGTCCTGCAGACGGTCTTGGAGATGCATTGCTTTCTCCTTCTCCTGCGGACCTCTCCCGTCGTGCTGAGACGCACGCTCCGCTCGTGGTCGTAACTGCATACGGGCTTCACCTTTACCGTTTGCCCTGCAGGACATGGGAGCGTCACCTGGGACGATGGCCCTGCTGGCTGACAGCCTGGAGAGGGTGTTAACTTTCCACCCTTTTCACATCAAAGCTCTGCGATAAACAGGCATTTTGCGGTTCACTTCAGAACGAACCTGACTCGGTCTTGTAGTTCAGATTTCATTAAGCCTTCCATAACTGAAGGCAGAATTAATTCTGAAAGCAGAATTGGCACAATCTTTCTGATAATATTTTTGTTATTTCGCATGCCTGGTGCAACGTCCACGGGAGCAGTCCGTTTCCGAGATGACTGGTGCCGTGGGCGACACTCTGACGCCAGGGACGGCAGCAAGACCGTGTGGTGTGTTCCCTGAAGGGCTCTGTGCCAGGGTGGGAGCGGGAGTGCCGATGGTGACCCGGGCGGGTCTGCGGCGTCCACGCTCTAGGACATAGCCATCTGCGTCCACTCACCTCCCATTTCTCTACTAGCGTCTGCACCGTTGGGTGCATTGTTGATTCTGAAAAGAGCCCGGCTCAGGGCTCCACAGTGGTGATCATGGACCTGCAGACCCAGGGCTGGTCTTGTCTGTGGTCTGTGGAGAGATGGCAAAGGACCAGGGCTCTGGGGGGCGGCAGGTGTCAGGCTGGCAGGCTATGGTGCTGGCTGCCCCCAGGATGACCACGGCGTGGGTTCTTCCGAGGGGACCTTCACCGCCTGCCACAGTGCATGTCCAGTGGCCTAGCCAGTGCACGCTGAGCCCCTGTGGGTGATCTGCTCTCCTGGGCAGCTTTCTGTCCGCCCCCCCCCCCCCTTGTTTGGGATGCCTGTGAGAGCAGAGCCTGGGACAAGGCCGTCCCCAGCTTCCTCCCGGCTCCATTTCAGGTGCCAGGATGGGGAGGCCGAGCCCAGCTCTCGTCCGCAGCTCCGACGGGCAGGGGGTCTGGCCAGCCTGGCGGGTGCTGGGACGTGGTGGCCCTGGGAAGCACCAGAGTCTGAACCAGGCACGGAACGGATCCTCCCCAGCCCTGCCGTTTTCCGGAAAATACTTGTGTGGTCAGAAGCTGGGTTTCTCTTTAGGGAAACATCTTTGTGCGATTTGTTGGCTTTCTGAGTATCATCCAGACGTGCCTGACGCACAGACCTGGGGTCTTGGAGGCACAACCCTCGTCTGGAAGGAGTTCGAAGAGGGTCAGGGGCATCTGTGAGCTTCCGTGCTCAGCTGGCTGCCTGCGCTGCTCTCAGGAGCGATAATCACAAACAGTAGCGTTTGTGTAACAAGGTCAGTGGGAGACTTTAAAAACGCGAACGTAGGGACCCCCGGGGGCATAGTCGATTAAGCCTCTGACTCTTGATTTTAGAGCCGGTTGTGATCTCGGGGTTGTGGGATCGAGCCCCGTGTTGGGCTCCGTGCTCAGCGGGGCGTCTGCTGGCGACTCTCTTGCCCTCTGCCCCTCCCCGGCTTGCGTGCTCATTCTCTGTCTCTCATCTTTTTTTTTTTTTTAAAGCTGCTCTTTTAAAAAACAACCAAAACATGAGCTTAGTTACTCTTTTAGCGTGGGAGGGTCACATTTTTTTGTATTGTGGAGAGGGAAACCCTCACTTGTCCTCAGCCCTGAATGGAATCCAGGGTTTTCCACCAACAAAAGGTGATCTGTGTGCACGAGGGTCAGCGTGCAGGCTCTGAAATCACGGGACCCGTCAATTGATTTCCTCAAAAAAACAAGCTTGGTGAGGATGTTACCGATGAGCTAAAGCATTTCAAAAGCACAGGATAAGTGTTTATTGCTGTTTTAATAATTGTCGTAACTTTCCTGTTGCTTTAGGAGCGAAGTGCCCTTGAACAGGGCAGAGCTCATGCCTGTTCCCCTTTCCTATCTGAATAATTGACTTCATTGTTGTTGATGGTCAGTGGCTGTGCAGTTGAGAGGATTTAAGCCCCGGATCTGGCCCCGGTGGAATGGAGTGTATGGGGTAGGTCTCTGTCGGAAGCGCAGAGTTGGTGCTGGAGGACGGAGGGCCGTCTGCATGGCCTGCTAGTCAGGATGGACATGAAGGCCAAGGTCAGCAGTTTTACAGAAGGTCACGGATAAAGGTGGTGGCAAGCCCAGGCCCAGGGCCCTGGTGTTCACCCATAGCTGGCGTCCGTGCTGTTTCGGAAAATCCTCCGGCTGTGGTGGTTGATGGGAGCCCTCTGGATTTTCCGCGTTTTGGTTCACAACAAGCGTTTCAGTGAGTCTTTTATTTGGGTGACGAATAAGGTGGAATTTGACTCTTGTAACATTCGGTTTTGCACTTAGTATTTGTTTCTGCGCCAGATGCTTTTCTCTTCCGGAGGATCTTAATGACGGCGGTGACAGAGATGACTTGGGTTGAGAGCTTAACATGACCTCAGCATGTGCACGTTTAAACTCAGTCTTAGGAGAAACCAGTGAGTTAGGCAATGTTCTCTTCATCTTTCTTACTGGAAAATGAGACTTAGAGAGAAATAAACGTGTCCAAGACCATGTGGCCAAGCAGCGGGGGCTGGTTTCCAGCCTATGTCTCTGCTCCTAGCACGTGCCTTACCTCCCAGCCGTTTTCCTTCTGGAGTCCTTACAATGATGTGTTTACAGATTTTCCTCAGCTTCCTGGGGGGTTATGTCCCCCCAAAACCCTTCTTAAGTTGAAAATATTGTAAGTGGTGCACTTAATACCCCAACCTTGACCGTCCCAGCATAGTCTCACCATTTCGGGCAGTGTCACTCTGCATCTCTGTGTGTGTTACATTTTGTGGTGGATGAAAGTGGTCCCTCACACAATTTTGAAGGTCTGTAAGAGTTTATAAACCTACAGGATGCCCAAATGTCTATGAAAATATTAGTGACTCACGAAATATCGTAAATGCCTTTTATTAAATGTGCCGAATGGTTTTATGGACATACATTTTGTTTACAAAGATAAGTCACACTTCCCCTCAAAGATACAACGGTTGTCGTGTACATGAGTCTTCTAACCTGAGAGGAGAATCGCCATGTCACTTTGCAACTAAATCACAGAAGCATTCACGCCCTCGTTTCTCCTCGATCCGCATTCGGAGAGCCCGGGAGAGTCCTGTCCCAGCTGGTGTTGGGGCCGTGCACGGCCCCATTTTATCAAGAGCAGGAACAGGTAGAAACACACGGCCTCGTTGTCAGCGATCCCTAAGGCCACGGCAGCGTCTTGTGGCCCGGCTCTGTGCATACTCAGCTTGGAAACCTGTTGTTCTTGATTATCTCCTTAGGTTTCCTTAGGTTTCTGTGGTGAATGGACTGTGGGTTTTCCAAGGGAGAATTTTCTGTATTGATTTGAGTAGGATCAGGTCCAAAGAGCGTTCTCGGATGGGGAGTTCTGGCCCGGTTCCCCTCCGACCGGCGAGGGTAGCAGGAACGGTCTCGTGTGGGTCCTGCTGTGTAACGTGGGCAGCGTCTGTCTCATCAGAGTCAGGACCGGACTCTCCCCGAGGGTCTCAGAGGAGCGTGGACCCTCTCACAAGAGGACGAGCCCCCAGATGTTGGATGCTGGTGCTCGGGCTGCCCTTGGAGAAGCTACATCACATGGTCGGGACCTCGGGAGATCGACGGCGTCTGCACACGGCTCTTCTCTCTCGGCACCGTGGCAGGGCCTGGGAGGAGGACTCACCCGAGCTGCAGGGACACGGTCCAGTGCCGGCTTGCTGATCTCAGTGCTGACCCCGCAGACACGGCATTCCCGTGCGCTCTCTCGCGCCGTCGTGGTGCTTAATCCTCCTCGCGGCCTGTACGTGAGGGCACAGTCTCAGTTGTCTCAGAGGGCGTAAGGACGGTTTTGGAGGTTTCTCCCAGATACGGGGTCATTTCTGATTTCCCCTCTAGGTGTCGAAGTTCTGCAACTAAAAATCTTTCAAAAAATCTCCAAGTGCATATTTGGTGAGCAGTTTTGATGAATAATTTGATGGACAGTTTTCCTCGGGTAAATTCCTTCGGTTTTTGTGTTCCCGGGCACGTGTTTATGTTTGGAAGAGACCCTTTGCCCTTGTTTGTTCTCCAGGGCCACGTCCGTAGTGAGCACTGATGGTATACCATGGACAGACACCGCCTGTCAGTCTCTCACGTAGGAAGTTTTCGTCTTAAAAATACGAACACATGGGCTCTGCTCTTCTTCTAGCTTAATTCAAGAGACAACGACTTGTAAAAGAATAACACACCTACGTCAGAAAGGTGACAGGTGCTGAGTGGCTGGCGCATGCGCCGCTGAGGGCAGAGACCCTCCCGGCTCCGGGCTGCGGGCCATCAGCTCCGGGTGCCACGGGTGGCCTTGTGCGGGGACAGCGGTCCGTGTCTCCAGAATCGAAGCGGCAGCTGGAGAAGCAGAGTCGGAGCTCTGTCAGAGCAAAGACTTGTCTCAAAGGCCAAAACGTGAGACAAAATTTCTTTGCTGATTTCATAGAAAACTTACTGGGCAGCTGTCCGTCCTGACATGTTGGCTGCGTCAGGAAACCGCGGAACGTCGTCGGTGAGCCAGACCTCAAGGGAAGTGGCTTTACACTTTTCACGGTGTTCGTCGCAAGTTGTAGTCTTTGAAGTTATTTTCGAAAACAATTCTGGTTTTAAAATAATCATTTCTGGGGCACCTGGGTGGCTCAGTGGGTTAAAATAATCATTTCTGTAGAAGTGGCAGCACTTCCAAGCGATGTAAAGGGTAACGCTCGGCAAGGGCCTTCCGGGTTTTTGTGGTCTGCTGTGCGTGAACATGTGTGTGCACAGGTGCTGCATGTATGGGATACCTGTCCGTACACCGTACACACGTGTGCATTGTGTTCGCACGCATGGCGTGTGTGTACTGTGTGCCGTGCACACACGTTACGCACTTGCATGTATACTGCATGTATGTGCACCACGCGGATGTAAACTGTGTGTGCGCATATGCCCTACGTCTGCGTTATGCACTACCCCTGGACTGTACGCACTGTGGGTGTCCTGCAGGTGCACATGCGGACACACTGTGTCCGCATGTGCACCTGCATCTACCTTTTTACTGTTTCTGTCTATGCTGTGTATTACATGCACGCGCTCTGCACACAGTATGCCGCGCATGGGTGTCGTAAGTGTGCACTATGTAGACAGGTGGACGTACTACGTGTGTGTTTGTACGGACGCTGTATGCAAGCTGTCACACCCTTGATGGGTAATGTGTGTACTCTGGGTGTGCACAGGGCGCACATGGTGTTTATATTTTACATACAGTGTGTAGATGGTGCGTGGATATCGTGTGCGGTGCTATCATATATCCTGTATGTGCGCACGCCGTGTGCACGTGCATATGTGTGTGTGCACTGTGTCCCCACCGTGTGTGTGTGTATTTGTGGACGGTGTATGCACTGGCTACGGCCCTGTGTTGTGCATGCGCAGGGTCTGCAGGACGTGGTCCTACGTCGTGTGTGGGCCGTGGACTGTGGCCCCATGTCATGTGCGTGCCCACGGTCTGTGGTCCTGCATCTCAAATCCTACATTATTTGTCTGCAGTTGTGGATTTTTAAAGAAGTTTCTTCAGTTTGCCATTTCCTGGGGGATTTTACTTTTGATGGACTATTGCTAGGACGGTCTGCTTTCTCAGGACAAAAGACCAGGCTATCTCAAAGGTGAACTTCAGGTTCCCCTTTGGGAGAAAACGTTGCAGCTTTTTAAAAGATGCTGTCCCAGTTCTTCTCTCCAATGGTTAAAAAATGGGGCACCTGGGTGGCTTAGCAGGTTAAGCCTCTGCCTTTGGCTTGGGTCATGGTCTCGGGGTCCTGGGATTGAGCCCCACATCGGGCTTTCTGCTCAGCGGGGAGCCTGCTTCCCCCCCTCTCTCTGCCTGCCTCGTGACCTCTCTCTCTGTCAAATAAATAAATAAATATTTAAAAAAAATAAAAAAAATAAAAAATAATCTTACTATTTAGTCACAGCCACGGTCACCTTGCTGGTTTCTACAGGTTTCTCAGATGTGTTCCTGGCCTCTTTATTTTGTCATTCATAAGTTAATTTAATGTTTGCAGAAGAAAATCTTAAATGGATTAAATTTAAGTGCCTTTGAGGTATGAGTTTCGTAAGCCACAGGGTCGCTGATGGTGTGACAAGCCCTTCACTGGCCTTTTGTTCTTTGATGAACGTTAGGAGCTCCTCCTTGGTGCCGTGCATAGTGCTAACTGCTGAGACGCGGTGATGAGCCCGGGCTTCTGCCTGTGGAGAGGCTCTGCTCCCACCCAGCACTCAGCAGCTAGTGTGACGACGTCTGAGGAACCAGTACACAGACACTTTGTGGACACACTGAACGTTGCGTTGGCCTGAACGTGACCGATTTTTCAGGTTTACCTTTTGCCTTTATTAATTCCTACTGATAATCCTGATGATTTTCTTTTTCTACCTTTAAAAACTAATCATTGCTAATCACAACAAATTTGTGGTAATGTATATTTGTGTGTTCTGTATCTAGTGATTTACTCACTTCATCGGAGGCTACTGTCCTTGGCGGGTACCAGTGTTATGTCAAGAGATGGTTCAGCTTTGCACTGCCAAAGGATCATTAAAGACTACGGGGTGCATCCTACTGCAATTTGCTCATTTAATAAATGTAAGCATTTTAGCTTTTCAGATGGCACATCGGAGGTGCGAGAGTGATTGGTTCAAAGTTAGACATTGTGACTCATGTCAGAAGCCAGCACAGCATCACAGCGAATGAAAATATTTAAGACCAAGTCCTTGTTGAGGAATTTGAGTAAAGAGCGTGTGGGCATTCGCTGGAGGTCCGTCTCTACTGGTGATGTTCTGTTGTAGCATTCTTTATTGTTTCGTCTTGGTGAGAATTTCTGGGGAAGAAAGTAAACTGCGATGAGCGCTTGCCCAGCTGCATCCACAGGCAGGGGCCGTGCGACCGACAGACACGTGCCTCACCTGCGTCCCGCAGCTTACCGGGCGGGTTAGGTATTGGAGAAACTTCAGGTAAGAATGCAGAGGCCTTGCGGGGAGGCTCGTGGGCTGTCCTGGCGCTGCTCCGGCTCCTCGCGGCACACCGGTCAGAACGGCTGTCCAAAGTCCGCTGAAACGCAGTGAAACCACAGTGTGACGTCATGGGCCTGCGCTGTCCCATCTGTCCCAGCTCTCGGTCAGGCCTGAGCGGAAGCCGCTCTCCCTGCCTAGCGGATGGGAGTTTCACAGACAGCTGCGGGTTTTAGCACGTGGGGGGCTTGGCTCTGGGTTCGCATATTTGGAGCGGAACACGGCCGTTAGAGTACCAGTTGATGGATGCGTCCCGCAAGTTGAACGCTCCACTCCCTTTGTATTAGATGTGAATTCTCGCCTCCCCGCTGATGGCGGTGCCCATCCTGCTTCTGGAAACGGCCTCTTGGTGGGGAGGGCGGTGCCCCATAGGATGAGATTCACAATCACTAAAGGTCTCACGCGTGGCTGGTGAAAATGCTGATCAGGTCTTACTGCTGGGGGGCAGGTGGGTACAACATTGGCCCTCGCTGTTGTGTAGTTCTGGAAGTGGGGTGTTGTGCCGGGGACTGCGTTCTCCCGCGGGATGCCACGCTCGGCGAGTCGTCTGGTGGGTGAAATGTGCCGGCCGGGCCTCCCTCCCCTGCGCCGGAGAGGGGTTCCCTCCCTGTGGCAGTGCTGGCGTGCCCTTTCCTCTGTGCCGAGATGGTGCTTTTGCTCGTCCACCCCGTGCCGTGTCGTCCCTGTGTGCTTTCCTCCGGGACGGTTAGCTGTGCAAGCGCGCACCCTCCTCCCCTCTCGGATGCCAGGTGTGTACGGAGATGGTGGTGCAGAGCTACCTTGTCTCGAGGGAGAGAGCATGGAGCTGTAGAATCTGGATCTCTCTTAGGGAGGGCTCTTCGTCGAAGTTTCCAGTCCACCCCCCGCCCCCGGACCCATGAGAGTGACCTGGAATCTCAGAAGAGCCTGGAGACGGTCTGCTGCTGGCTCTTGTCCCCCCCGCCACGTCCCCCCTGTCCCCCCATATCCCCCCATATGCCTCCCTACATCCCCCAGTCTCCCCCCCACATCCCTCCCATGTCCCCCCCACGTCCCCCTTCAGTTTTTAAACAAGTCTGCCTTGACCAGCCAAAAGAAGTTTGTGCGGATAGGGTAAGTGCTCATGATCACTGGTCTTTGAAAGCACGATCCTCAAATGAGAACTTATGTTTACAAAAGCAACCTCAAAAGATCGTACTCATTGATTTATATACAGTGAATTGTACTCACAGTAAACTGGGTCATCTAAGTATTCCTGAGTTTTAGATCTGTGTCTGCAACGTCGTGCTCTAGGGTTTTCTACAACACAGACTTGAAAGCACGGCCATATTCGGTGAAGTGGGTCCCTCTAGTTCCACCGCTGTGTGTCTGTAAGCGGAGCCTGCGTGCTCACGGGTCCCATGGTGTCTGAGCATCGAGCATCAAACTAGCCCCCGGACCTTCCCTACCATGCTCGGTGTGTGGAAGCCTTTCCCGCTGTGATGGGGAGAACCAGGAACTGGCATGTCTCTTCTCTGGTAGATGGAATCCTATTAAACCAGATACATTTTAACAGCAGACTTTGTGCACCTAGAGCACTAAATGCCAGACGGGCCACCGAGCCGTGAGGCTCCTTTCTGTGGCCAGCTCCAAACTCTCGGTATCATACAGCAACTCCACCAAATCTGGCTCTGAGCGTTCGAGAGGATGGTCTACATGCCACACTCCGATTCTCGAGAGCCTGCTTAAAAACCTCTATGGTCCTGTCTTGTTCTGTGTTTGTTGGTGTTTGTACTGGGATGGACTTTTTTTTAAAAATCATGATCTCTTAAGAAGAATGTGTTGCTTTTCCCACGAGAAGAGGAGACAAATGGCTGCGACCCTTTCCTGGGCTCCAGTCCCCCACGGTGACCCGCCCGGGACTGATGCTTTCCTCCTCTGTTGCCCAGGTGCCAGGTTTGCGTTTGGGACGGGGTCCTTGGCCTTGTCACGTGCCATGTGAGGCCGTCACCTGAGGAATTCTCTCCTATTTCACTGTTACCATGATTGGAAATGCTGTTTTCTGAACCACAGTCTGCTGAGTTTTCTCATATGAATTTATATGAACAGAATAGTTGGCTTTAGTAAAGAATGTGCAGTTCCGTCGTCTTAATTATTTAGTTGTGGAAAAGCAGTCATGGAGTTTTTCTTGCTATAACCTGTGCTAGGAATTGTGCAAAATCTTTATGGAAAAGGATTAGTCGGTTAGGTTATAGGGATTTATGGGTAAAAAAAAGAAGTTTTATTGCTAAAAGGAATGATTATTGATGTGGGTTAAGGTTTAAACTTACTATTGACCATCTTGTCAGTAAGAGACGTTATAATGTGACTTTAATGTAAGAAAAGCATCAGTTTTTAAAAGTTACTTGTGACTTTTTATTAGGCTCTTCTGCAAAATAAGCAGAGTCGAATGAACAGAATAAAATGTCACCAGGAGGGCCATTCAGTGAGTTCAAACATTCAGAGCGTGAACTAGTTTTCTGGAAATGGAGTCTCGTTATTTTTGAGCTTTTAGTCGGTACTGGTAGGGTCCACGGTGTGACTTGTAGGAACCTCAGAAAGCTGCTTTCATGAATAGAATATGGTATGTTTTTCCTTGCATTTCAGTTGTGAGTTTTGAGATGTGTGAAAACTGTTAACAGTTTCTTTCCCTTCTAGAATTACTTTGCTTCGTTTGGAAAAGTGTGTGAACACCAGCCATCATCTGAAGCAGTTAATCATGAAAACTGAAACCCCCTTCAGGTGTGGGTGAGCTGTCCGCTTTCTCTGTGTCTCCTTCTGGAGCCGCGTAAACAATGTCTGAGTCTTTCATGTGGGAATTTTCCTCCTCATTCCGGTTTCTGCTGTGTATTGTTGCTTATGGTCTGGAGCACTTTGACCTCCTGAGCCGGTTCTCTGATTGCTAACCGCTGGGACAGGTTTCCATTTCCTTGGATGTGAGCTCTCTGACTTTGGCTTTTGAAACGATAATGCCGAATTTGATAACAGAAGCAATAAAACCGAAGGTGTTCACATCCGTTAAAATGTATGTGCGTTAAAGTGTCTCCCTCCTCCAACGAAAATAGTACTCGTGTTTGATTGTATTGTTTTCTGCAAAGATCTTTATCTTTCCACCTTACTCATTCTTTGGGCAAAATGCCCTGTTGTTTGTAGAACGTCCACAGTTTAGACATCTGGGTTCAAGTGCTTTACTGCTCTGAGAGACCCCAGTCGCTGGGCTGCTCAGTCTGACGTGACTGGCTGCTACTGAGTTGGCCGCTGGGCGCGGTGTCCCCGAGCACCCTCGTCTCAGCGTGGTGGCTCTCCGGCTGTTCACCCGCGGGGCCCCAGGGAGCCGTTTCTCACCTGGGCTCACACAGGTAAAGCCCGCCGGCTGGTCTCGCGGCTTTGTGGCCGGAAACAGACGTCTGTGCCTGTGGGATCTGTACATGTCGTGCCGCGAGAGCGCTCATTATTTGGTCTCGGGGGTTATGGGTTTTATCCGTGGCCATCTTCAGTCCATCCCCTGGAGGGTGACCTGCCGAGTGTTCGCGGGTTCGAGCATGTGCCCCACACCCCGGGGGTGCCTGGGCTCATCGCAGACCACTCAGCGAGGCAGTGTGCAGGCTCAGTAGCAAAACTCCATGGTTGGTGAGATCAGCCGGTGTTCGTCCAGGGTGTTTCACAGAAACAGCCTCTCGCCTGTCGAGCACGGTGGATCCGTCTGGTGTGTCACCGCCTGCCGTAGCAGCGGACGGAGCGCGGGCACCTGCGTGTGTGACGTGGAAACCCTAGGGCCGAAGTCGCTTGCCAGGCAGCCGTCTGGGTGGGCAGAGAGCATATGTACTTGGGTTAACGGCAAGAATAATCATTGCGTTAGAGACACAGAATGAAAAGGATTTCCTGGTGAACCTCGTGGCTCCTGCAAGTAAGTTGGCTCATGTGGACTGAGACAAGTGCACACAGAAGGGGGGGAGAATGGAGAGGGACAAGGGGACTGAAGGAGAGAGGCAGTGAACATCCTTCTTCTGGTATGTGGTCCGCACGTCTGAGCATCACGCCCAGTGGCGGCAGCAGGGTTGGAGGCTGCCCTTCAGCAGAGCCCGCTGGAGGAGTCAGGCTTCCAGGGGGCATGCGGGATGATGACCGCTTCTACTTCATCAGTGGGCAACTGTGTCTTGATAAACGTTTTCTACTGAAAAGAAATAGTCTCTTATCAAATAAAGCTCAATAAGGAGCAGTGGGTTTTCCTTACAGCGCAGTAATCCCAGTTTTCAGTGACTCTGATGGAACCTCCTGTTGTCACTGAAGTCCCCTCTGATCTTCCGTTCTTTGAAAGCCAGTATTTTGCTGACGTTGATTCAAGAACTTGTTGGGGTGGAATAAGAATTTGCAGAGACTCTAACCGGTCAGACGGTCCGCACAGGAGGGTGAGAGTCCGCCTAGCCGTGAGCCCATGCTGCCTGGTGAGGGGAGCAGCGGCACTTCCGGGGTCTACATGGCCTCCTGCTTGGGGCCGTGCAGGATCTGAGTGGAAAGGTGGCGAGGCGTGGGCATGCGTGTGTGAACCCGCGAGAGGGGGAATGGGAGCTGCAGGTGGTGTTTTGGGAACGGCTGGCACCAGTCTGGCTGGGGGATGGGGTCATGTGATGGCAGTGGATGTGGGGGCTGGGGGGCTCGGGTAGAGGTCCCCCTCCCAGCCCCGGACTCAGGAGGGCCAGTGCTGGGCTCATCCGTGCATCATCCTGGCCCCTGCGCTCAGGTGGCCGCCTCAGGGCGATTTCCTTCTCTCCAGAGCGGATGTGGTAGAACGCATGGCGGGGGGATGGGGGTGCTGGTGACGTTCCCTCTCAGACACACGCCCACTTGCTCCTGGAGCCAGCGACTGGTGGGTGTGTAGAGCAGGGGGAGGAGCGTGGACTCAGGACTGCAGAGCTGGGTCTTTGCTCGTGGGAGGGACAGCCCCAGAGTGGCACTGAGTTCACTCTGGCCTGTGCTGTGCACGGAATGCCCAGTGCACGGAATGGCCAGTGCACTGTGCCCAGTGGCGGAGACAGTGCAGGGCTGCTCACGGCCATGATGCCAGTCCAGGCAGAGGAAATGCGGCCAAGTTTTGCAGCTGGAGAGAGCAGGGCTTGTGACCGCCACGACTTGCCACCTTCCCGAGCTGGCATGTGCAGGAGTTGCAGACTTGGCACGGGCGGCCGGGAGGGCGGAGACCCGCACAGCCCAGGTGCAGGTTCACGCTGCAGGGCTCTTTGCCTGTTTCACAGTGACCCCCGAGTCTGCTGGAGCAGGAACTGGGAAGTGTTCACACTCGTGTACACCATCTAGCTTCTTGGTGTGGCCCAGCCGAGCGTCGGGTCGTGCTGTCCTTGACTTTGAGCCGGATCTCTGCACGGAGGAGCACCTGTTGGCCATTCTGCCAGCACCCGTCATTCTGTATCTCAAATTTACTGGTTCTTAGCTGAATTGCCTTCCTTCTGGAGGCGCTGATGAAGTCCATGTTAAGGACAGGACCTTACACCTCCACTTAGTGTGCTCAGAAACGTCTGGCACAGCCCCGAACGCCCCTGCACGTGGGTTTCAGAGTGGAGCACTGTTTGTTTTTGGAATGCTTTTTAACAGAAAAGTAGAAAGACAAGTGTAGAAGTAAAGGGTCCAGTCGTGTCTCCTGCTGGCTAATGTTTTTGTTGTGTGAACAGAGAAACAATAGTACAGTCTTCAGTCTTCGAAAGAGAAGCAAACATTTGCACTACAAGTAAATTGAAGGAAAAAGCATAGTTGTGTACGTTTCCTTTTTATTTATCCGTAAAGATTTACCTGAGACCGAGAGAGAGTGTGTGCACGTGGGGGGGGGCAGAGGGAGAGAATCTCCAGCAAAGTCCCCACTGAACATGGAGCCCGACCCTGGGCTTGATCCCACGACCCTGAGACCATGACCTGAGCCAAAATCAAGAGTCGGACGCTTAACTCACTGAGCAACCCAGGCGCCTCTGCAGGATTCCTTTTTTTAAAAGCCCATTGAATGTGGGCTTTTAATAAATGGTAGTCATGACTTAGTTTTAAATGGGCAAAAATACATGAAAGCTCTTTAGAGAAGTGGAAATGTGAGCTCCTATAGGTTTTGGACTGAGGATTTTAATATAAAATGCTCTGAAAGAAGCATTGATCTAAACATTTTTTTATATATCTTTTAAAAACACTTCTTATTCCTTAAAATGTGTTCAAATTTTGAGTAGATCTTTTTTTTTTCCTGACATGGTTTAGAAATCCTTTTTTCTACCGTAAAGTGGCAAAGGCACCAGGACACGGGTCTTCACGTGCGGCCGTGAGAGGCCGTTGGCAGAGGGGGAGCAGGTGACGACGCCGGGATGCGGATTTAGTTGGTCACTCCAGCAGCACAGACGCGGCTCTTGTACCGAGAGTCCGTTTTCCTGGATATCGGCTGAGCGCTCACCGTTGGTGCTTTTGTTTACTCAGATTCAGCAGAGTCTCTGCCGCGCCCTTGAGCTCTGACACTGCGTCGCAGAGCCCGCGCTGCGCTGTGTGTAAGTCGAGCGTTTCTCTTTGCGCTTGCCCGTTTACCTGCTGTGCTTCTCCCGCAGGTTCTGGAGGCCCCCGTGAGTCTGAAAGTTGAGTGCGTTTGGCGGTAGCGTGTTAGAAGCTAAACGTGATGCAGCCGGTGGAAAAAGCGTCGTTTTGTATCTCCCTCCCTGAACGCACGTGATTCTAGGAGCAACTGGCACGGGAGGCTGTGGAAAATGCCTTCTTCCGAAACTGGAAAAACCGATTACCAACCCCCCCCCACCCCGTGCATTGTTTAAGCAGCAGAGCGGAAATGGAAAAGAAAGTGTCCGCCTTGATTCTGGCTGAAGACTTGCGCTCGTGTGGAATGAGTAGTTTTCAGAGTGTGAGTGGTGATTTTGCACTCGCCTGCGTGTGTCCTTGTCTGTGTCTGTTACACTCTTTTGGGACTCGGGTAGCGCTTTGTATTTTTAGGGTGACCCACTTCCTTGAGGGAATTAAACATTTTGGAGGACGATACTTGTTTTATACTTAACGACGTGCGTATGCTCTTGTGTGATCGTCTGTGACCATCTACCTTGGTGTGTGGATGGAGGGAGGTGCCCCTCCTGACCTGCCGGCAGCCGGGGCTGTGATGCTGACCTGGACGGCCCACAGAGCGGGTGTCCTCCCGGCTCCCCCGCTGTGGCTCCCTTGGGCCGTGACAGTGCAGTCCTAGGCCTGTGGTACTCCGCCGCTGCTGCTTTTCTCCTGCAACAGAAGTAGGGACCTGTGTGGCTGGTAAGGGGACCCCCAAATTTTTTCCTCTTCTGTGCATCTTTGAGAGGGCTTTGTGCGGCCATGCCATGTTTTGTGGTAGAAAACTGAACTTGCCCAGTTGTAATGCAGTTTTTTTGAATATGATAAAAGGAGGTAAAAAAAAAAAAGGAGACTGACTTTGTGAAATATCAAAAGTAAATGTGTGTGTGTAGCCAAAGTGGCCCAAATAATAGCTATTTTTTGTGTGATACCTGTTTTCTCCGAGGCAGGCGTCCCTGATTCGTCCATTCCTTCTAAGAACACTCGTATGTGCGTGTGTGAGTTCCAGGGGTGAGTGGGGTGGTAGGCTGCGGAAAACGCCTTCTCTTCAACCTGGAGCTCCCCGTACAGGGAGAGATCCCGTTGTTAAAAGGATACAAGCCGGCTCTGGAGACACCGTGGCCTGGGTTCCAGACCCTGCAGCAAAGCGAACGTTCTAGTAAGTTGAAGATTGCAACAAAGTGAGGCAGATGAAGTTTTGTTTCCAGTGGCTGCAAGAATAACATTTACATTGTATCGTAGTCAAGCGTTATGCCTAAAAAATGTACATACCTAAGTTAAAAGTACTTGATCGCTAAAACATTCTGACCATCGTTGGAGCTTTCAGAGAATCCTCTTCACCGATTGGAGCTTTCAGAGAATCCTCTTCACCGATTGCAGATCACCATAATAAATAAATATAGTAGTAATGAAGTTTGAAATACTGTGAGATAAGACAGAGCGCAGAGACACGAAGTGAGCAAATGCTGTTGGAAAAATGGTGCCCATAGACTCGCTGTACGCAGGGCAGCCAGGAACCTTCAGTTTGTGTAAAAAAAAAGAAAAAGGAAACGTCTGTGGAGAACAATGAAATGAGGCATGCGGGTTCTTGCGAAGGCTGATGAGCCGAGTGACAGGTCAGAAGGTAGCCCAGGTAGATACCGGCTTCTGGGCTGGCGCCCGTGGCCACCAGGCGGGGCTCCCACTGACTGAGCTGGCTTGGACCAGAGCTTCTCTCCAAGATACAGGGACACCCAGCGGAGCCCCCCTGGCACTTCAGACAAAGCACTGGGCAAAGTACGTGGACAGACAGCTTCCCAAGGACTGGGACCGGACAGACAGGAAGCGAGGGGTGAGCCCTGTGGGGACCTGTGACTGCCTCGAGGTGGTCTCTGGACCTCGGTGCCAGGAGGGGGCCCAGCAGAGCCCCGCAGAACTTCAGGGACCGAGACTGATCCGTCCTGCAGACGAAGGACCTGGGGTGGGCCCAGTCTGTGAGGGCCGGTGACGTTCCTGGGAACCCCCATTAGTGAAACAGGAGGGTGACATTCTCCCCCACCGAACACCTGCTAGTGAGCTGTCTGGTGAGCACACGCCCTCAAGCCTGCTGTACCCCACAGGCCCCCGAGATCTGTGTGCTGTGTGCGTTCCCCCCGGATCGGTCCTGGCACATCTCAGCGGGTTCCGCTTCAGTTTGTACCAAATTCCTGTTTTCCAGCTTTGAAAACAGTGTCCTCCATGGCTGGTGCCTCCAGGCTCTTCCGGGGGCCGAGTTCCTGGCTCCCGCAGACCCCGCCTGGACCTCGAGGGGCGGCGCTGGAGCTCGGGCTCCTCGGGAGCCAAGGACAGCGTGAAACCTTGTCCCTTCGTTGTTAGTAGTTGAGGCTGCTCGGTTCTCGGGCGCTGAGCCACCGCCATGCCAGAAGGCTGCTCCTTCTCGGAAGTCTCCCCGGGACACACCGAGTTCTGGGGTCACTGCCGTGGGACGCGGTCGGACGACCTCACCCTCTCGCTCAGCCCTGCCCTGCTTGGTAGCCACAGCCTCAGAGACGGCCAGCGGGCGTAATTGTGTATGTGTGTGTGTGAGCACGCGTGTGTGTGCGTGTGTGCACGCATGTGTGTGTCTTGTCAAGTTCTGCCGTGCTGTAGTGTTAGATTATAAGTTTCCTAATTTTTTGGCCTTTCCTGTGTGCGGGAAGGCCCCAAGGAGGGCTGGCTTTGATTATGTCAGACTCTGCGGCGCGCTGTGTGGCCCGGCTGTCCAGGCGCTGAGAGCACCATGCCTTGCCCTTTGTTTCCGAAGCTGAGGACATCACACTCTCCTGTGCACGACGGGGAGCATTCGGAATCCACTCCAACCTCTGTGTCGCTTGCACGGGCTAGCGTCCAGCGGTGCACCTGGGGGCTTACCTGGCGCTCAGGACACCCCCGAGAGCCCGAGAGAGCCCGCGTAGCTCCCAGGGGACCAGCAGCCCGGGTGGCGAGGAGCCCCCGGCTCCGCAGAGACACACGCGGTCCCAGGCCAGACACAGGCAGCGAGGCTGCGTGCCCGTGAACCTGCACTTACGGACACTTGGATTTGAATTCTGTAAAATTCTAACAAATTGCCAAATATTGTTCTTGTGCTTTTCCGCACTTACAGTGTAGACATTGCGATGGGGTCATGAGCTGTGGGAAAGCAAGTGTGGACTGCAGTGGGCCCCCAGCTGTGGTTTGCTGACCCCCTGGCTTCAGCCAGTTTGGAGAAAGTCAGTTTTAACCTGCGTGTAGCCTCCCTTTCTCCTGAAGATACAGCTGACCCAGTTTGGTAAATTCTGTTACTAATTTTGGTGTTTGGTGGGGGGTTGTCATAAAATACAGCTGCTCTCACTAGGAGAGGTTTTAGGGTGAAGGGTGTTTGAGAACTTTGTATTGTGCTCTTTAAGGAACTCGTGTAGAAACAGGAACAGCTTTCAGGTTTCCTGAACACTTACGTGTCCACCGTGATGGCCGGGGAGGGGTGCCCAGACCAGACCTTCCGACTGTGCGTGAGCAAGCCGGCCCTCGGGTGCTCCCGGGAGGGCAGAGCGTGTGGGCGGTTGCTGGCCACGAGCCCCGCGTGACGGGCCGGCCGTTAGAGGAGGACATCTGGCCCAGACTTCAGCGTGGCGCGGGACACCCTCACGGGACGGCCTCCTGGAGGCAGATACGGCGGTAGTGGAGGCCGGGGTATCTGTCATTGTGGGGCGTGGGGAGGCCGTGCAGGTGAGCGCCCTCTCGGGCCTGCGGGTTGGTGGGGGCCCTGCGGGGAAGGAGCCTTCTACAGGGTCGTGGACAGGTCGTCCTTCCTGCGCGAATCCTGACCCGTGTGTGTGTGCGCGCGCGCGCCTCATCAAAGCGTGCCAGGTTTGCGTTTCATTTTGCTGAATGGTGTCATCTTCCTGCATCTCTGTCATTTCTGCCCCTTGCTAGAGTGCTTCTGGCCTGTCACGATTATCTTCACTCCCCAAAACCCTTCCAGTTTCTGGAATGTTCCGCAGTGGACTCTGTCTGATGAAAACACGAAAAGCTGGTTGCAGCAAGAGAACATGGTTCGGGATACAAACCGTGTTACGAGTGTTTCATCACAGGACCCTGAGCACTCAGGGTTAGAATGAAGACACGTGAGTGTAGACATCCTCAGGGAAGCTCAGCGTACAATTTTGGCTGTAAGTGTGTGTGTGTTTGCTCCTACTGACCATACTCACCACGTGCACTCCCGGAGTGAGAAGACACGAGTGCTGCTCTCTGCTGGGACAAGGCCTCTGTCCGGTCTGTCGAAATCTGATTTATCAGGACTGTCTTCATGCGTCAGATTCCTGAAGCTGAAATTCTCACGACTTCCTTCCTTGACCACAAAGTGATTTCTTTTCTTTAAATCATGAGCCCTGGTTCTCCTTAGAACAATGGTTCATTTACGAAAACTTCCGTCTGCAGCTTCATCAAGACTGAATTTGTTAATTTTCACTCTCGAGTGAGCTCAATCCTGTATGGTGCTGTTGAAAGAGAAAATTCTTTAGTTTGGACTCCTGTTCATCCGGTTTTAACCGTGAGACGGTAGCCTGCTGACCCTCCTCTTGCATTCAGGGACCTTAATCATTAGGGTTATTTTTGGGAACCTGGACGAAGCCAGCAGTCGATCAAATGAGCAGTTTTCATAGTAACGTTCATGCATTTTGTTAAGAACCAGAGTCTCTCATTGTTTTAGAATCCCAGAAACCTTGATTATCTGGCTTCTTTGCCTGTGGTCCATTAAAAGCAGGAGCAAGAGAAGGCGTATGGCCAAGCAGGTGAGCAGACAGCAGCCAGAAGCACCCGCCGGACCAAAGGGGCAAGGAGTCCATGAGGAGACCCTTCCGTGAGCGTGCAAGGCCGTGGTGGCTGCTGGGCCCGTGGCGTGGGCTCCGTGTTGGTGAAGGTGAGCTGGTGGTCTCCATCACTGCCGGATAAGGACGGATTAGGTGGTCTATAGGGAGGGAGAGCATTGGTTAAGTTCAGGAGGATCTTTTCCAGTGGTTAAAACCCTGCTTTTGTGGGAGCCTCTCCTGGTGTCTGGAATGTGGAGTCCTCCTTTCCCAGCAGACAGGTTGTCCACGGGACCCAAAGGGAGGGTCTGCGGTCACTTGACAAGAGTTTGCCTGGCTGGGAAGGGCAGGTGAGCACACAGACGCTGTCGAGAACCAAGGCCCCGGCTCCGGAAATGAGAGCCAGTGAGACCTAATGCAGGGGCTGACCACCGTGCAGTTGTCTGAGGGGTGAGCTCCCGGGGAAGCAGAAGAAAAAATGCAAAATAGGACTCGACAAGTATTCCGTGACGCGGGCAAGTTTGGGAGCTTCAGTGCTGAGTTTTTGACCTGGGAAGCCGTAGCAGGTGCTGACGTGCTGGGCAGCACCGAGTGTGTGTGTGTGTGTGTGTGTGTGTGTGTGTGTGTGTGTGTGTGTCCACGTGTGTCAGATCCCTCCCGCGGGCCGTCCGGAGCCCCCTCGCTCATCATCAGTCCTGTTCCGTGAGGCTATTGTCCGTCAGGCTGACGGCTGCCTTCTCTCCGTTGTGAGCTTCCTGGCCTCCTGGAAACGAACGCACACATATGAGAAGGCCCCAGACAGTCGTTCGTTGTTGAGGACACCACATGGTCACGGACACTTCCTGAAATCAGCTGGTCATTTTGGCCGTCAGCGGGTTGTCAAGCATGTCATTTACTGAGTTACAGCGAAGGGAAAGGCTCACTCTGAATCCACTCTGGGAGCCAGCGGTGTATCAAGGGATACGGTGTCGCCTCTTCCCTGAGAGCGGGCCAAGGGCTGACTGCGGCGAGGAGGACACTGGAGAAGGCTGCACGCCGATAATCGGCGGGTCGAGACCTGAAATCCTGATTGACTCTTAATTAACAGCCGGTGTCCTTTACAGACGAGTGCGAAGGACGCCCGTGTCACTGGGTTTCATTTCCCTTTGTTCCTTGTGCCAGGCACTGAACGCAGCTTGGCCCTGCCCTCTGGCCCGTCCATCTGCCCCGGGTTCCTGTGCCATCTCGCGGCCTTCCTGCCAAGGCCTGTCTGCCTTCATGCGCGCGTCTTTCTCCCCACGGGTTTTTGTCTCAGAGCCAGTGTCTGTGCCACGTGCACGGTGGGTGCTCGAGACCCACTGGTGTGCTAGGCCTCCTGCGGGGGAGCTGCTGGTTTCCACACCGGAACTGTCTTGGCTTCCCAGCGGCACCCTCCCTCAGGCCTTGGTTGGGCTCGGCCGCAGACGGGGTGCCCGTGGGGTGCTGGTAGGACTGAGGTGGAGAATGGGACGAGGATCTGGTCAAGCGCAGAAATCAGTCTTGAGTTTCCTGTGTCTCGGGTTACCAGACTGATGGGAGCTGAGCTGGAGCAGCTCTTTCTCCTGATGCAACCCCAACCCCCCGTGATTTGGGAGGGAAGCCTACAGGTGTGCGTCGAGCTCAGGTCCTGTGCAGGGGCACGGAGGCCGGCAGGCATCCCCCAGGTGGGGTGAGCAGCTCCTCGTGGCTGGGGCTCTCCCCAGACTGCAGAAGGACATGGGATCTTGGCTTTCACCCGGGGCAGGGAGACTTGCAGCGGCTATGAGCAGGGGGTGTTGTCGGTGTGAAGGACACCGCCGCAGCCCATGCCGGGTCAGAGCAGGCTGTGACAGTGTGGGACCCCGCAGCAGGAGCATTTGCTTTGGGCTAATGGGGTCCTTCTTGAACAGAAAACAAAATTCTGTGCCTGACACTGTAGGGGAGAAAAAGCAATTTTCCTTCTACCCTTTTGAGTTCTTAGCCGAGACCACCACAGTAAAACAGATTAACGAGAGAAGAAGTTTAACATGTGTCATCTCACGTACGCCCGGGAGATGTCCAGGGAGAGGTGGTCCCTCCCCAAGGAGGCTTAGGCTCAGGCTCCTGCGTCCTCATAGGGGATGAGAAGGTGGAGGCCTCTCAGAGGCGAGTGAAAGGTTTAGGGAACAGGACTGGGTTTCTCAGAGAGCAGGCGGGAATGTGATCGTGACCATCCATCTGGGTGTGGGGCTGACCTCTCGTCTCTCCTGTGACAAGAGTCCATCTTCCTGGCTGGGGAAGCATCTGGGACCAGGTCTCAGGACACTGAGGTCCTCTTGGAGGGTCTGTGTTGATGAGATGTGGAGATGAGGCAGGTGAGGAGAGTTCAGAGAAAGCCTCTCCCTGCACCTGCTCTCTCTCAGGTGCTTCCATCCAAATCACCCGTGTGCCACGGCCATCCTGGACACTGTTCTACTCTGGGGTGATGGGCCCTGAGCTCCTGCGGCCCTACCGTGGGGTGATGGGCCCCGAGCTCCCACAGCCCTACTTTGGGGTGCTGTGTGCTGCCCTCCTGATTCTTTGCTCTGAGACTCCTCCACAAAGTCCAGACATCCAGGCCTGGCTATTTGCCTAATTACTGACCATCATCTGTAGGGTCTCATGGCCCATACGCCCATGTACTTTTCGTATTATTAAAATTATTCATGTCAGACTCATAACTGCCTTCTGAACTCCCAGCCACCATGTTCTAGAGCTAGTACTCCCACAACGAGTTGATTATGACTCTAAGAAATGGAAAAGTGTCACTTGGTATGAGCTTGTGTGATCTCATAGATGCAAATGGACAATTCCCATAAATGTTTAAACTTTTGAAAGTCTCCTTCAGACTCCTGGTGGCAGTCACTGCTCTGGGCCCGTCACCCCCTCTCCTACTGAGGAGGAACGGCAGAAAGAGTCAGAGATGTCCTCAGGGTCTCAGCGAGGGCTTCTGGGGTTCTGTCTCCTTCCCTGGGTTCTTCCCATTACATCCTTCATGGGACCCCCGCGGGGGAGTTGTTACACGGCCTGAGCTATTGGCTGGCTAAGCAGATTAGCTGACATTTTTCATTATATTTTTCCAGTGTTGCTTGAACTAACTTAGACAAATATGTTCCAGAAACAAACGTGTCTGCATTCCCCCGGGACTCTTTGTTCTGAAGGCTGTGGCGAGCACCCTTTGTTTGTAGGGAAACATCAGAGTCTCAGAGCTGGAAAAGCCTGAACAGGCAGGTGTCTGACTTCTGGCACGTGAACTCACGTGCGTGCTGTCAGGAGCGTGCTGTCCGTCAGCAGGGGCGGAGGGGGCCCACGGCGGTCCTTCCCCAGGTGGCGGCCCGGTGCCCTGGTGCGCCCGCCCTGGCCTCGCACCTCTCCCCGCCTCTGAGTCTGGAGGCTTCTGTCTTCACGTTCGGACATCCCTGGCCTCCCTTGACCGCTTACTGGACAGGAGTTCCTCCCCTGACTCCCGGCCGTCACCACTACCGATCTTTCACTGTTTGCTTCCGGTGTTCTGGAAGCCCCGCTCCTTCCACCAGGATGGCTCCTGAGAGCTGAGCAGACACTGGCGGATTCATGGTGCGTGTCTGGTACGTTTTTACAAATGAGTTAATGAGCAGCGTGGGTGAAGAGAGAGCTGTGTCGCTTCTCCAGAACGCTGTGAGCTCATAGAGGGTTTGTGTGAAAGCCGCCCTGTTTCTGCCGGCTTGGGGTCGTCAAATTAGGCATCGATGGTTTTTAAATGTGTGTGTGGCTGTGTGTGAGAGGGACAGTCATTTCTGGACTAACGTGATTCACGGGAAGCTGGGAAAAGACCGTGTTTCATAGGAAAAACAAATGGCCACGTGAACTCCGTGCAGAGGGTTCGAGAGGAGGCCCTCAACGCCGGTGTTCCTGTAGAACCCAGTGCGAACACGGACTATGTGTGGGAATTTAGTGTCCGTGCAAAGCAGCACCAGGAGTCTTTGTTTAAGGGTCATCGCACAAAACATTAACGGCTTACCCCAAGTTTCTAAATGGTGGAGAATAAGACTCCCTTGACATCCACACTGGACAATGACTTATCGCATGAGGCTTGCCATGGCCGCTTCCCGTTGTCGTCCATCCAGCAGTGACAAAGGCTGACTTTCCATGTCAACTTGATTTTTCCAGGCCTTGCTTTGGGTTGGTTAGAATATGCCAAGAGACCCCAACTTTCAGACCGGTCCAGGTCACAACTTCGTGTTTGACTAGCGGCATCTCTGCGGTTCGGCTGGAAATGCGCTCATTGATCAGGCCCCAGGGAGTGGATGCAGACGGGTGTCCTGCTGCCCGTTGGCTCCGTGGACCCCTTTCGTGGTCCAGCTTCCCTCCCTGCTCCACAGCCTGCCGTTGGCAGGGTGCTTTGGAGAGGGGCTGAAGTGTCTTTGGACAAAGTTTGAATTTTCTACTGCAGTTCTTTGAAATTAAGAATCACCATGAATAAGGCAAACTCACACGCATCGGTGCTGTGTCTAGTATGGCAGTTGTGGTCCTGTGCTCCCGTCTTCGTGCACTGTTGAGGGATGAGAGAGTTTTAGGTTGGGAGTTGAGTACCCGAGTCCTGAGAAGGTTCGCTCTGTGGACGGCGTGGGCCTTCTTGCGAGGCAGGTTCAGGGAAGGATCTGGCTTTCTGAGTCTGCTGTTGTGACGTTGGGAACTTCCTTTTTTGCGACCTGTTTCTTTACCGAGAAACAAGGGCAGGTAATTCCTGCCTCGAGGGCTGTGGGGAGAGCCCTGTGCCAGTGTCAGCCGCAGGTCTGGCCCCAAGCCTACAGCGTGACCTCGTTCTTACTATGTGTAATTCTTCGGTAACAGCATGTCTGGCGACAAAATGCATTATCTGTACAATTTGTAGAAAATTACATAAGGGAAGAAGGAAGCCAGGGCACTAACCTAAAACATACTAAGCCCTTCAGCCTCGTTCTTGAAGGGCTTTTAGTCCTTCAGTTCTGGCTGTGATGCCCAGACTCCGTAATCCGGGAGCCAGGACACCAGCGTCCCCAGGAGGCTCCCCATTCCCAACGCTCCACCGTCCTCTCTTCTGTGCCTGTGTCTCTCCCTCACACTCTGACGGGGCCCAGACATCGCTGCTCTCTCCAGCTGGCCCTTCTTAGCAGTTGGCTGGGAGACCGGAGGGAAGGGGGCCCAGTTACTACAGAAGTACAGGGAATCGAAGTAGAATGTGAGCTACGTCTGCGTCTTGTTTCTTTATTTTAATCTAAGCACAAAAGACAAGTGTCAAAACACAATCACTGTTAATTACGCCACACAGACTCCAAGTTTGGGGTCTGCTGTCAGAGCTTCAGCAGTTTTGAAGATCTTGGCCTGAGCTCATGGGTATTTTTGGCGACTCTGCTACCAAACGTTTGGAAATACTAGAGGAAGAATAAAGGAAGCGTTTAATTACGAGCGCTCCGATAAAAATTCCAGAATCACATTTCATAATAATTTTTCAGATTTATCTGTAGACAGGTCTTGGTTTAACAAATACTGATTGCCTGTCTGCTGGGAGCTGGAAACGTGACAGGGAGGCAGAGGGGCCGGCGTGGGCGATGGCATGTGTGGTGCAGAGGGGGTCCGGCCTGCTCTGGGGGATCAGTTGCCCATACAAAACTGTTCCCATTTTGATGCGTTCATTCACGGACCTGTTCCGGGGCAGACCTGCTCAAGCAAGATCGTATTTTTTCACGTAACATTATCTTGTGAATATTTTCTCACATCTTTAAATATTCTGTGAAAAACAGGGCAACCTTCGAGCCCCTGAGAGAAACGCAGTGTTCCTGGGGCTTTGAGCCTCATGCGTGAGTCCGGCTGAGAGCAAGGGGGAGGTCGAGGCAGGTAGTGGCCTGTGTGTGTTACTAAAGTTTTCTTTAACCTGTCCCCCCAGCGTGGAGGCCTAAAACAGGGAACATCCTTACTGTACACTTTCGGGGGTCCTGGGTCCATGGGGAGATTTGCTGGGCCGTTCGGGCTTGAGACACCTGCCAGGCCTGCGTGCCCCCCGTGCCCCCCGTGACTTGGTGGGGCTGGAGGTGCTTCTGAGGGGCGTCCTCACCACCCAGGCCTCTCCGTGGAGATGGAGATGGAAGGCTGAGCTCCTCTTGACCCCCCCATGCCCTGTGCCACGTTCTACCCGCCATACACCCCAGCCCTGACACTGGAGCGGGGGACCACAGGACCTGGGTCCGCGGGGGCTGTCTGGATCTGGCTCCTAGGCCACGGGGGATTTTGAGATTATCTTAAAGCTAAGCCCAGAGGAGTTTTAACTGGGGTTTGGTCAAATCTGGCTGGAATATGGAGACTGAGTGGAGGCTGCAGTGGACATGTGCGGGGTTAGCTGTAAACCTCGGGACCCTTCCAGGGGGCACGTGGACAGCTTCTGTGGCTTGATGTGGGAGTGCTTGGAAGGGTGTTCCCTCTGAAGTCATCATTCAAGGCATACCTTTGCTTGGGGTTGGGGACTGTGTTTAGTTTTTGTTACAATCGAAGATCGTCTGAAGGGGAGAGGCCTCGAGGGTTTGTTGGGGGCCGTTCTGGTGATGGGGGCCAGCAGTGTCCCAAGGATGGGGTCTTGGCTTTGCAGGGGTGGGAGGTGCAGATCTGAGAGTGCCGAGGGATGGGGTGGGGTGGGAGAGCAGGGAGCCAAAGGGGACTCTAGGCTTCCTTTGAGCTCCCGGTGGACAGTGGTATTACTTCCCGAGGTGGTTTTGTGGGGGATGAGTGTGAGGCCAGTCTGGACGACTGAGTTTGCTGAGATCACTTAGGAGTTTTCCGCTGGGGTGATCTGGTGGGTTGTAGGGACCCTCTTCTCAGGAAAGGACTGGACATGAGGACATCGTGGGTGCTCAGGATGGTGGGGGGAGGGCCCCCTGTGGAGCCTGAGCCCTCTTTTCCCTCAGACTCGGCCGTTCTCCCTGGTGCTCCGTGTCCTGAGTGTCCTGGGGTCGCGTGGCCTGAGAATCTCTGGGAGCAGGTGGGCAGGGCTCCGGCGCATCTGCGTGGACCCACTGTGTGCTTGCCAGCACTCCCCCTTGTGTGTGTTTCCTTTTCTTGCGTATCAGATAAAAACAGTTAAGGCTTGAAAATAATGTAACGGTAAGAGCCAGACTGGGAAAGAACATGGAGCTGGGTTTCCGGGCGGGAGTTCGAGATGCCCAGTGGGTTTGTCAGCAGCAGCCCTGGGAGTGGTTGGGTCTCCGGGTCATTTGTTCCGGGTCCCCAGGTGGCCGCCGGCCGCTGGTAGGGACGGGCCTGCGTCCACCTGCTCCTGTGGATGCTGATTTCCAGGACAGGCTCAGAGGGTGGCCAGATTCCCTTTCCGTCTGCGGGGCCAGCACATGCCTGGGGTCTCTGGCGGCTGCTGCCCGTGCTCAAGACCCTTACCTTGTTCCCCTCGAGGCCTGTTCAGGGATGGTCCGTGGTGGACAGCTGCCTCATCGTAATTTTTAGGTACAAAACATTCCAGAATCTTGGTAAAAGCCTCGAGTACAGTAGGTGTGCGTTTGACGCCCGCCGACTGGGAAAGGTGGTTTATGAGGAGCTCTGTGGGAGAGGGAGCAGCGGGCACGGCGGGAAGCGGAGGGGACGTCCGGAGGAACTGTTCTCGAGTCCGACTGTGCGGTCAGTCTGAGGATCTGGGACAAAGGCCTTCGAGATGGGGGACGGGGGGCAGGTCCCTGACGCCTGTGTGTGTGGCTGCTGCTGTGTTCCATGGGCAGTGCCGTGGCCCTGGGTGCGGATGGCCATGCAGGTGGCCGTCTGGCCTGGCATAGCCCTTGCAGGCTGGCCCTGGTGGCTCTGGGTGCTGGTCCTGGAGCGCGTGGCCGGGAATATGGGGGTGACGGCCGTGACCAGCCCCGGTATCCTCCCGCTTGGGTGGTGAGCTGTGCCCGCCACAGAGCCTCCCAGGTCTGGGTTTGCTTGGGTCCAAAATGAAGGTTTAGACTCCGACAGCAACGAGCACCGTGACCTGGTCCATTCAGGGACCTTGTGCCGGGGCAACAGTGACAGAATCACGCCACGTCCTTCCTTCTGGATACGCTGACTGGGACCTGCATTTGTGTCCGCTGCTGTGCTCAATCCTGGGTTTCCCAGGACTAGAAGGTGGGGCTTGGCTGGTGCTTTGGAGAAGTCGGCCGGGGAGGGAAGTGGGACTGCTCTCCACGAAGCCAGGAAGCTCCATGTTGGGGGCCATAGCGCCGGGTGCCATGGGGGCAGGGGTGTGGCTGGGCTGCGGGAGGAGGCAGGCCGAGCCCCTCACCCTCTTTTCACACCGGGTGCCTGCGGACTGAGAACACCCCCTTCTCCTGCAGAGTGTTCTGGGGCTCTCCAGGAAAGGGAGCAGGACACTTGTGGCAGAGGTGGGGGCAGCCGGCGAGAGACTATGCTGGGAGCCGCCGTGGGGGACGCAGTGTCTGAGACCAGTGTGTTTGGTACTGGAACTGCACACCGATGTCCTGTACACTGAGCAGAGGTTCGAGAAAGAGGGGAGTCTGTTGTGACGTGCCAGAGCGGTGGCGATGGTGGACGTCCAGCACCGCAGATATCCCTGTGGGCTGACGGGGTGGGGACCCAGACCCTGGCAGAGCCTGCCCTGCCCATTTCCCTTGGCCTCGACCAGCCTTACTTCGGTTCTTTATCCCAGAGGCGGGGAATTAACACCCGCCTTGAGGCTGTGAATTACCTGATGCGAGGAAACACGCGCCTCTGTTCTGAGGAGGGCAGGAATGGTGCTGGTGAGAGGCCGGTCCACGGGCTCAGCGTGTCCCGGTCCTGGCCGGCTCCGTGAGATGGCGTGTCTCTGCTGGGGGAGGGACCAAGGCTCTGTAGTCCGGTCCCCAGCTGCATCTACCTGTGCCAAAGTCCCCTCTTTGGCTGGGGTCCCTTGCAGGGTTTTGTGGCCACGTAAGGAACACAGAGGGACAAGGATTTAAACCCCAAGTTGTGCAAATTGCTTTAAAGATGTCGGTTCTGACTCTGGGTCTGGGCTGGGCCTGGCTGCCCATGTTCTCAAGTGCTCCCCAGAGACCCCCGAGTGCCTGTCTCTGCTCCAAACCTCTGGTGGGGGCGTGGGGGGCGGAGGGTGGGTGGGAAGACGCTCTGCAGGGCGGTGGGGAGCAAACGGCGCAGCCTCGCTGCCCGGCTCGCAGGTCCGTGGACAGAGCACAGACAGGCCTGTCCCGCCAGCTGGTTCAAGCATGCACGGTCCTCGTTGTGTGGACGCGGTGCCGTGGGCTCCTGCCTTCGTGGCCAGCACTGTTCGTGGACGAGTCTTCCCCCAGTTTCCGGGGCTCAGAGAGAGTGGCTGCGGGATCGTCTTTGAGCTCCGAGGGGATTGTGCAGGACGGTCACTGCCTTTCCTTCCACGTTAGCTTTCCTTCCTCCTCATCCCCGCCCCGCTCAGTGGTGCCTGAACCCTCACGTGGGCAGTGCACCCTGCGAGGCTCTTCTCTCACTCTGGCCCCTGGCAGCTAGCTGCGGGCCCGGCCGCCCATGCCTGAGTGTCCCCTTGTCGGCTGGCAACTTCCAGCAGCTGAGCGGGGCCTGGACGGGGCTGGGCCGTTCTGCTTGTCCACATGAGGCTCGCCTCTGGGACACCGGAACACGCGGTTCCATCCTGGGGCTGGTGCCGGCAGGGTCCAGGGTCCCTCCCTCAGAGCCCTGCAAGGCTGCACAGTGAATACACGTACTTTACGCCTTCTCACGGTAAGAGGACTTCAGCCGGAGGCGTCCGCGGTGGCTCCCCCTCCCTGTGGCTTGGACCAGGGGGCGGTCTCTGGTGCTGGCTTTGAAGCTGGGCTGCTCGGGGCTGGAGAGCGTCACGGGCTCGGCGTGATGAGGCCCCCTGAGGCCCCGGGGCCTTGCCCACCACCTCACAGCCCCTGGGCGCTGCTGGTGCTCCGCTCCCCTGGGAGTTCCAGGAGCACGCGGACGCTGGGGCTGACGAGGGCCCTCCGTCCCGGAGCTGGGCAGGGCGGAGCAGAGCGAGCCTCCCGTGCGCCCTGGCCTCCTGTAGCTCTGGCCTTCCCAGCACGCTCTGCCACGTGCACCGTCTCAGACCGGGTCCCTGGACGTTGCTGCTTCACCTCCGGAAACAGCTCGCGGCAGGTCTGCGCCCGCTCTCCGAAAGCCCGGCGGCTCTGGGACAGCGACCGTGGCTGTGCAGGCCTCCGTGTTCCCGCCGTGGATCACACGGCGCTGTGCTCTGTGCTGTCTTTGTCCTTCTTCAGGCAGACGTCCTGTAAAGCACGTTCACCAGAAACTAGCCTATAAGGCACTTCACGTTCCAAATCCAGCTCCTTTTTGTTCAAAGGCCGTTGAATTGCGCTGAGGAGAGCGCATGGACCTTCAGGACCAGCTGCCCGAGCGTGGACCTTGGCTCTGAGCCTGCTGACACTGTCCTCCTGGGCCCCGGGACCACCTCGGCTCCGAGCCTGCTGACACTGTCCTCCTGGGCCCCGGGACCTGCATGGCGGCTTGCTGGCGGCTCTGGCCTCACGGGCCTGGGCAAGGATGGAACCGCGGCGAGGCCGGGTGTCCCTGGGACTCAGCTGCAGCTCAGCGATCAGGCTGAACACACAGGTGTCCCGGGAGAGCTCGGGATTAGCTGCCCCGAGCCCTGGGCCCGCAGGAGGGGAGGTCACATCTGAGCAGACAGAAGGAGGAGCCTGAGGGGATCCGTGAGAACGGGCCGATGACAGCTGCAGCGTGTGGCAAGAGCGCGTGTGGGCCGGAGTCGGGCCGGGCCGGGGTGTTCTCTGGGGCCTGTCCTCCAGCAGTGGGGTGTGGACTCGGTGTGGACAGCGTGTTCACAGCCACGTGTGTTTGGCACACAGCAGATGGGTCTTTTGAACTTGGAGTCCGAAGTCGTTACCCTGGGAGCTTGCACAGGCCCATGGGCGGAGCAGGTCTGGGACGGGTCTGAGGGGCTGGCGTCCTTGCACGGTGCCTGTGTGCACGTGGCTGTCCCCAGACTGCCTGGGCGCACCGGAGCGTTCCACATCTCCCAGATACGAGTCCTCCACGTCCTTTTCTGGTTTTTGTCTCTGCCCGTGATGGAGTCCGTGCATCAGCCACGCTTCCCTTGGCCATGGGGGTGCGGAGCCAACAGCTGCTGAGCCTCGCCGCTCAGCACCCGGTGGCCGAGGGTGTCTCTGTCCCGAGGAGCCGACGTTTCCTTACGCGCCTCACTCACGACAGCCTTGGGCTGCTTGAGTCTTGATGCACAGCAGTGTCCTTACTTCGTAGTGGCGGGTGGGGGAACCGTAAGCCAGTGGTGGACCTTGTGCTCCTGTGAGCGCCCGCAGGTGGTCAGGCCGCAGGTCCCGGAGAAGAGAGGTGGACGCCTCATGGGCAGGAGAGCGGGAGCAGCCAGGGCGTGGACGGTGGAGACAGCGCGCAGCCGTGACGTGTGTACAGAAGCGAGCCGGGTCCTGTGCCGTGGGTGAAGAGGTGCGTCGTACGGGCCTAGAGGTGTTCACGCAGTCCCCTGGCGGTGTTTCTCTGCCGCGAGGTGTTCAGTCTGCTGGGGCAGTCGGGGGGAGTCTGCCCGGGGTGGGGGGATCCCTGGGGGAGCTCCGCAGTGCGGGGATCCGCAGCGGGGGCTGCGGGAGGTGAGGCCACGGCCTGCCCCCTGCCTCTCGCTGTGCCTGGAGGAGCGTCTTCCGAGACTGACACAGTGGGTCCTGCCGCCCGCTGAGAAAGGGCTGAGGGATGAGGCCGCCGTCCGCGCTGGGAGCCCTCCTGTCCCCTGTGCTCCTGCCTCCGTTGTCACGTGCCATTCTGGGCTCCTGGAATCGCCGAGCACAGGCTGCTTCTTGGCTCCTGCTCTGCCCCGCCTCCCAGAGGCCTCCCAGAGGCACAGGTCGCTCAGTGCGAGGCGGTGAGGGTTCCCCCCCACCCCCCAGATGCTGTTGCCTTTATGACAGATCAGAAGGCGTCTGGTGTGGGCGCGGGGACCCTGGTTCTAGCATGATTCCTGCCCTGCACACGGAAAGCCCTGCTTCCTAGACCATTCCTACCCCAAGCCTCCCGTGGACTGACTGTGGACCGACCGTGAACCGACCGTGGACCGACTGTGGACCAACCGTGGCCCAACCATGGACCGACCATGGCCTGACCGTGGACTGACTGTGGACTGACTGTGGACTGACTGTGGATGGACTGTGGACTGACCATGGACTATGGACTGACTGTGGACTGACTGTAGAGTGTGGGCGGACCATGGATCAACCATGGACTGACTGTGGATTGTGGACCAACCGCAGACCAACTATGGACCGACCGCAGACCAACCGTGGACAGACTGTGGACCAACTGTGGACTGACCATGGACTGACCGTGGACAGACTATGGACTGACCACAGACTATGGACTGACCGTGGATAGACCGTGGACTGACCCTGGATTGACCGTGGACTGACTGTGGACGGACTGTAGACCACAGACTATGGACTGACCGTGGACGGACCGTGGACTGACCATGCGCTGACTGTGGGTACAGCTGCTTGGCTTCTGCAAGGAACCAGGAGCAGGACAGGAGGCAGAGACACTAGTTGCAGATTATGGCTCCTGGAGCCCCGTGTCTCAGAGGGGCCCTGATGTTGTGGGCATTGCTGTGGAGGGAGACCAAGGCTGAAGGGGTTGGGGCCAAGGGGGAGGTGGGGGAGAGGGCTTCTGGCAGCCCCGAGCCTCTGCTGGAACACTGGTCCAAGCTCCGTGTTGGGACGTCCTCCGAAAACGACAGGTGAGCGGGGAATGTGGGCTTCCTCTGTGATGGCTCAGCCGTGCGTCCAGGGGACAAGGGACAGAGCCGTGAGCCTTCTCTGTGACCCTTCCCGAGACCTTGGTCAGCATTCTGCAGACTGCTGCTTTCAGACCGGCCGGTCCAGGGTGCTGTCACCTTCCAGGTTGCGCCAAAGGAATGAAGTGAACCAAATACGATAATTTATTTTGAGTATTTAATGCATTTAATGTATCAGAATGCTTGAATGCTTAAGTACTTAATATATGAGAATAATAAAGAAGGACTTTCCCCTCCATTTCCAAAGCAAAGGAATAAACAACCTTTTAGTTGGCAGGGACCTTACTATGTTTCTAAAAAGACAGCGAGCGCGGCTCCTGAAATAGTACCATCTGTTCCTTTGCACAGATCCTAGTAAAGTCCCAGCTATATTTCTACTATCTCAATGTGACAGATTGCAGACATTTTTTCCTACTAGAACTTCATGATGCTTTCCTTCCAAATAGCGAACAGAAAGTATGGGGGGTAAATCTCAGAAACGAGCGGTAATTCCTGTCTCCCGAGAGCTGCCGTGGACAGCCTTCATCAGCCAGCGGTGCGTGTCACCACGGCAACAGGCCGCTGCGTGCACAGCGGCGCAGGGACCACCGAGGTGACGTGCAGCCTTCTCCCGGGGAGCGCGATGGTTCTTCCCTCCAGTTCCGGGTGTGGCTTCTCGCGTGTGGGAGCAGCTGCGGCAGCCCTGGCGGGGTAGCCAGAGGGACGCCCTTCCCGGGGCACCTGCTGGGGCCGCTCCGGGAAGCCGTCGTTGCCCCGGGGGAGGGCGCAGTGGTTTGGGAGGCCTGGAAGGCACCAGCCAGCACCTCGGTCACATGCCCTGTCAGGAGCACCGCACGCCGGTGCCTGAGGAGACCAGAGCCGACCTGCCGTGACCTCCAAGCCATCTTCGGGCCTAATTCCGCTCCTGCTTGTTGAAACGGTGCTTCTGTGTTTGTCCGTCCGTGGGATGGAGGGAGGAGCGATGTCTGGACGGCTACGGTGCCTTGAATCTGTCTTACTCATTGCGGAGTCCGGTGCTGATGATAACTACGGGCTAACTTTTCTCTGTGCTCCACGGAACGTGGGCAGAGCTCAGTTTTCCCAGAAGACGGTCCCGGTCATTGAGACCAAACTCCAATCAGTTAGCACTCGGAATGTTCTAGAGGAGTTTGAAAGTCGTGTGCTGAGCTCTGTGTGGGGCCTTGTTCTCTTTACTGTGTGATCCGGGCTCAGCACATGCTGGGGGTGTTGGGGGGGATCTTGCCCGCGCGTCACTGTTGGTCCCACGAGTTTTCTCTTTGGAAGGCAGCAGGGTCTCCTTAAAGGGACTGTGCATGTGTGCTGGACCCGACCGAACCTAGCAGGAGGCGGGAGCTCCAGGCGTGGGTCCGAAACCAAGACCTTCTCCCCTTTAAGAAGTCCACGAAGGGGTGCCTGGGTGGCTCAGGGGGTTAAGCCTCTGCCTTCCGCTCAGGTCATGATCTCAGGGTCCTGGGATCGAACCCCGCATCGGGCTCTCTGCTCAGCGGGAAGCCTGCTTCCTCCTCCCTCTCTCTCTGCCTGCCTCTCAGCCTACTTGTGATCTCTGTCTGTCAAATAAATGAATAAAATATTAAAAAAAAAAAAAAAAAGAAGTCCATGAAGAAACTTGGGATCCTGCTGGAGTGCCAAGTGTGCTCGAGAACGGAGGCCAGGACAGCTGAGTGTCGACGTGGAGGCCGGACCCCTGACCACCATTCTGTCTGTGTGTGCAGGACATTGTGACCATGGGGTGTGTCCGGTCTGTCCTGCATCTGTGTCGGGGGCACCTGGTGTGCGCTGGGCTCTATGGGCAGGACGGGCGGCAGGACGGGCAGCAGGCCCTGCGATGGGGCCGCTCAGCATCGAGAATGGGCAGGGAAGCTCTTATGCGAAGGAGGGAGGAGAGTGCCCGCACCTGTGCAGTCCCGTTTCCCCATCACCACAGGTCTTGGGGATCACCCTGAATGTTAAGGGGACTTAAAAAAATTGTAGGGGAGGAGGCTGGGAATTTTATTTTCTTTCTGTTTTTCTACGACTTCAGTTTCCATACCCCTTTTCCTGGGCGTGGAATGGGTGATGCGCGGGTGTGTGTGATACGGAACGAGGGAAGACTTTCGAGAGGCCGAGTCCCTACGGGACCCATTTGTCGTAAGAGCTCGGATTCCCTTAAATGGGGAGAATGCTGGTGCCACAGCAAACAGGCACTGGTGGCTCCTACATCTACACCTTGAGAGGGCCCCGAACAGTGCCGTCCCCTGGGATGTTCCACGGGCGATGGAAGCGCGGCCCTGGGCTCGGGATCACCGCAGGTCCCAGACCATCTTGGTTCACTGTAGCCTACTGTCACTCGTGGTTGCTGCTGGGACAATCTGGTCTGGAAGATGGCTTTCCGGAGGTCGCGGTGTTGCGTGTGGTCATGAGGTCTCCTTCGTAAGCAGCGGGTGCCTGTGGTGGTGGTACCGCAGCCCGTGTAGCAGGTGTTTGGGGTCGGTACCCCCAGAGGTTCGGCTCCATGGGGAAGACCTGTGCTTGCTGTGAGCTTTGGGGCGAGACGCAGGGCCGGGTGAGAGGTCCCCCAGCGGCTTCCTGGGGGGCAGGGGGCCCCGGTGTCTGGGTGCGGACTGCATGAACTGACCCCTCCTGGCTGCTGTCGGGGGTCGGGTAAGCGTGGGAGCCTCGTTTGCCTGTGCGTGTGCCTCCTGGCTCCGAGAGTCCGTACACGCGTGTGTGTGACATGCAGTGTCCACGGGTGTTTGTCCTTGGGGAGGTCTGACCAGTGGCTTAACAGGGGCTGTGTCCCCCACAGGCCTCCTAGAGGCAGGAGCGGTTAGGAAAACACGTCTGAGAAGGCTTGTGAGGGGTGCAGATGCGTGCCCGTGACGACCTTGTTCCACAGAGACGGACTTTTCATCTGGGGACAGCTGGAGGCACAGCCTGCGCTCCTGGTCTTGCATCGAGCAGAAAGCACAAGTGAGCCGTCACACCTGTGTCGTCTGGGTGGGGTGGGACCGAGCAGCCGCCAGCCTCTCCCTCCCGGTTCCAGGGTCAGTCGAACTCTCCGCGTCTGTCCTGCCAGCCTCCTGTCTTTGGTCTCAGAAGTGTGTCCCGTTTGTACCTGTTTTGAATGCACACAGTGGCACGAGCTGCTCCGTTCCCTTAGAGTTAGACAACGTCGCCCGCATCTCCGCGCAGGTGGCCCCCGCGTCTGGGTGCCAGCGTTTCTGTCATCCTGGGGTCTCAAGCGTGGCCGCTGCCTCCCTCCGCCCTGTCACCACCCGCTTCCAGAAGCTCACGTGTCCCCGGCCCAGGGCAGCTTCCCACTTGCACGGGGGCCCTGCCTGTCGGGGGTGCACACTCGCCCGCTGGGCAGATTGGAAGTGGCCTCCAGTCACCCCGAGGCCCGGGGGTGTGGCCGGGGAGGAGGGGCCGCTCGCCATGGTTGGTCGTGAGCAGGTGTCCAGGGTGTGGACAGAGCGTCCGCACACTGGCCACTCTGTCCCTGTTCGGAGCGGGCAACAGGCTTCACGCGGGCCTGGCTTTGGAGCTCCGTCGGGCAGGAGAGCACACAGCAAGTGAGAGGACGAGGGTCCCAGGCCCAGGGGGCGCGGGGGTGGAGGGGAGGAGGCGGGCAGGGTGCCGCGGCCCCGCTGAGGAGGGGCCTGTGTCCACCCGGTCCCGCGGACGGGGCAGAGCTCCATGTGCGGGCGTCTTCCTCTCAGGGTTTCCAGGAGCCCGTTGGCAGAGCACGGTCTCTTCTGTCTGGATCTCAGGCTTCGTGTTTATAACACGGAGGAAATAACACTGTTTCTGTTCATCCCCGAGGTATTGTGTGCAGAGTGCCTGGTCACTGCTCATGGCCGTGTGCCTTCAGCTCATGGGCCAAGAGTGTCATGCCTCCCGTACCCCTCCCCTCGTTTACGAGACCCCGAGGTCGGTCACGCACCTGCCACAGCCACCACAGAGTGGGATTGCTTCCGACCCTCCCGCCCTGCTGTGGCCGCGGGATGGGCCGTGGGACGGGGTGAAGGAGGAAATGTTTGCCGGCTCTGGGAGGCTTTTGAGGTGTGGACACCTGCTTTCCCTGGTGGCCGGAGGCGAGTGGCTACCACGGCCTGGAGGATTAGGGGACATGCCTGGGGCTCTGGGCTGGGGGGAGCCCCCCAGTTGTGTCTGTGTGAGCAAGAACAAATCCTGAAGAACTTCAGGATTTCTGTTGTGACCCGTTGAACCCAGTCCTAATGGATCCGGGTCCCATGACCCAGTAGAAGGAATCTGGTTTCATGAAAGCGTCTTTGTTCAATGGAACACAGTCTGGAGACTGGAACTCGAGTCGAGCGAGCGTGTTGGTGGCAGCGGAGTCTTCGGGCTGCCCCCGTCAGGACACAGTTCGTCACCGCTTCAGTGTGCGCGAGATTGGCAGAGACTACAGAGATCTACACCGGCCATTGTCTTCCTCGCGGCGCGGACCTTCCGGCGGGGCCGACCGCTGAGCCGGTGGTGCTGACCGGGGCTGGCTGACGGCGTTGTCCCCGCACACACTCGCAGGAAGAAAGAACAAGAAAGGCCCGTTTCACCCCGAAAGACAGTTGACGAAATGGTGGAAGTTTGGTTTCGTGAACACGGAACACTCCTGTCTCCTATTCCGAGCAGTAAGTCGGGCCGTTGCGTGAGCTGCGTCGGCCACATCCAAGGACAAAGACTTGGACAAGCTGAACCGGCCACTGTCCACGGAGCTGCCTTTCTCTCAGTGAGAGGATGACTCCCTCTACTTAGACTGGGGTGCTTGCAGGTGTTTTCTCAATAAATGAATAGATTGACTCTTTCAGTTCAAGAAAGAAGACCTATCATTTGTCCCCAGCGATAAAACTTGACCTTTCAAGTGGATATTAAAATTTTAGAGAGGTGATTTTCCTACATATGGGGTTTTTTTTGACGTTATGTGAACAGTGTCAGCATTCGGGAACTGTGCTTAATTTAGCAAATTCGGGTTTTCTGAATGACTGGTGTGTGGTTACAAAATCATGTTGGTGCAAGGTGGGCAATGAACTTGAAAGAAACTGAAGATTCCTGGTAGGATTTCGTACTGCGTATTCCAAACAGCCTCTCAGGGAAGTGTCAGTTACTCAATTTGATGTCGCGTCACAGGTGATACCGAAAGTTGTCTGGGAAAAATGAGGCGTCTCTGCCTCTTCCGACTCAAATCTAACGTGAGGCCCTGTTTTCTTCATACACTCCCAATCGACCTACCACAACCAGCACAGACCAGAGATGACGGTCCTGGTGTCCCGTGTCAGGTCAGTCGTTAGAAGCTTGCGGCCAAGACGCCCGCTGCCTCCTAACCCCTAACCTTTGTCATTTTGGGAATTTTGTATCCTCTGAGGGTGCTTATCAACATGGAATGAATTTTTTAAAAACGCGTTCACACAGACGTAAAGTTTTCCTATTATTTCTCATTTGGGGGCTATCCGTGGGTGTGCCCACATGACGGCGCTTCGTGACGTTCAGTAACTTTAAGGGTGCAGTTTGAAAACCACCGGCCTTGGCGGGCAGCACGGTGAAGGGATGATTTTTTCCGTGACGCAGGATGTTGTGTTCTGGGCGCTCGCCGTGTACAGGCCCTCCGTGGGAGTCTACTTTCTGCAGATGGTGTTTGGAAGTCACCAGGTGACACCGAACTGTTGGAAGGTGCGCGCTCGCAGAGAGGACGTCGTACTGCAAGGCTCCCCGACAGCCTCGGGTCCCGCCAGAATGGGGCTTCGCACAGTGAAGAAGGGAACCTCGGAGTGAAAGTGGATCCGTGCCCGGAGGTCTTTCTTTGTTTTTAAATTTGAGCAAACCAGGGGTCCCTAGGACCACCCTCAGGTTCCAGGGTTTGTGAGGACCCAGAGGACTGTTCATGTCGACGGTGGGTCCCGGGAAAAGGAAGGCCACAGGATCAAATCATCACCCGGACGTGCACAGGGAGCGGGCTGCGGGAGGTCTGGGCGCGGGGCCTCCAACCCGCTTCTGCCCCTGCCTGTGGGGCCTGCAGACCGCAGGGACCTCTTCTGCCGACATGCGTGACAGTGGTCAGCGGGAGCTCACCCGGCCTCGTACCCCGAGTGCTTATCAGTGCAGCGGACCGCCCACGTGCCTGACTTCTGCCTCCAGCCCTTCCCGGGGTCAAGACTAGCCAAGGCCCTGTGTAACCCACGCCGCTGGCGTTGATAGCTGACGCAGCCCAAGCCTGTCGGCCCACCGGAGCCCTGGATCGGGTAGGACATCCGCAGGGCCTTGCACTTAGCTCCCAGGAGCCTGGGACAACGGCCAAAACTTTCACTGCGCGAGGTCAGCCCTTCCTGCAGTCTTTCAGATTCCCTGAAGGTGAGAAATGAAGTAAAAAGCCCACACAGTCTTGACAGAGAATAAAATTCGAAGACCAGCACTTGGCAATTTTAAAACTCGCTACAAAACCCCAGTCCTGCCAAGGCCAGGCGGCGGACGGAATGGTCTTCTCACAGCTGGTTCTGGTGCGTCCGATGCCCGCACGCAGAGGAAGGGAGCTAGATCCCAGCTCACCGTGCGCTAGCTGGCGCCCGGGGGGCTCCATCGGTGAAGCGTCTGCCTTCAGCTCAAGCCATGACCTGGGGTTCTGGGATTGAGTCCCCTTCAGGCTCCCTGCTCGGCGGACAGCCTGCTTCTTCCCCTCCCTCTCCCCCTGCTTGTGCTTGGTCTCTCGCTCTCTCGAATAAGTAAAATCTATAAAAAATTACTCAAAAATGGATCAAATGTAAGAGGACAAACTGTAAAAAAAAAAAAACCCCTTTGTATTGGTTTACTAGGGCTGCTGTCACCGAGCACCCCAGACTCTGGGCTGAAACAACAGATGCTTACTGTCCCACATGCTGGGGGCGGGAGCCCAAGGTCCAGGTGTGGGCAGGGCTGGTGACTCCCGTGGCCTCTCTCCTGGGAGTGTGGATGCCGTCCCCTCACCGTGTCTTCACATGGTCGTCCCTCTGTGCGTGTGTCTGTCCTGCTCTCTTACGAGGACCCCAGTCAGATAGGCCTAGGGCCCACCTAGTAACCTCAGTTTACCTTCCTTCCTTTTTTATGGACCCACTCTTACTCCTATTAGTCTCATAACTAGGTCCTGGGCATCTAGAACTTCCATATATGCATTTTAGGGGACACATTTCAGCCCAGAACACCTTTAGAAGGGGACATAGGTGAAAATTGCTGTGACCCTGGTTCCCCAGGAGTATGACCACTAAAGCTTAAGCAACCAAAGGAAAGAAGTAAACTGGTCTTTAACAAAATTAAAACTGTGTTTCAAATGATCTCAGGAAAGAAGAGACAACCTACAGAATGGGAAAATCATTTGCAAATGAAATTTAGTGAGAGTCTAATATCCAGAATGCATGAAGAAGTCTTACCACTTAACGGTAAGAAGAAAACGAACCCAATTTAAAAATAGGCAAAGGTTTTGAATAGACATTCTCCCAAGATAGACAAGGGACTTAAAAAGCACATGAAAAGATGTGCAACATAATTTGTCTTTGTAGAAATGCAAATCAAAACCACAATGAGATAATACTTCACTCCCACCAGGATATCTGTAAGCCACGCTCAGGACTGTGACGGGGGCTGGGCAGGACGTGGAGGGGTCGGAGCCCTCGCGTGGGGCGGGGGTAGGGTCAACGGTGTGGCTGCTTCGCAAAGTTCTGCATTTCCTCAGTATGTCAGCAAATTACGTGTGACCCAGAAATTCATTCCTGGGCATATGCCCAAAAAACTTGAAAACGTATGTGCACACACACAACTGACTCAAAAATGTGCGTAGCACCATTATTCATGATAGCTGACGAGTAGAAACAGCCCAGACGTCCTCCGGCGGCTGAAGGAGCGAACAAGAGGAGGTCCATGTGGACCATGAGTTGCTCCCACAGTGTGGAGGACCTCGGGAGCTCTCCCGAGTGGAACGAGCCTAAGCGGTCGCGTGTCGTATGACCCCATTTACAGGAAATGTTGAAGCAGGCACTCGTCGGAGACAAGGCAGTGAGTGGTGGCCAGGCCTGGAGGTGGCTGGGAGTGGTTGTGGGCTTTCTTCTGTGGGCGGGGAGAAGATTCTGGAGTTCCTGGGGCTGGTTGCATGACCGTAGGAGGTCCTAAAAATCCTTGAATCGCATGCTTTTAAAGACGGGGTTTTGTGGTTTCTACATGGTATTTCAGTTAAAGAAATGCAGTCCTTCCTTGCTGGTGTGGATATTTTAGAACGTGAAAGGCACCGCATGTAGCCCTCGTTACCATGGAAACCCTGTCCTAAAAATCACTGAACGTGCGCCGTCTTCACGGGGTTTTAACTGCGTTTGGCATCACGGGTGCAGCGAGCCGTGCTAAGCTATTTCTGTCTGACATGAAAACTCCGTGCGGTCCTCCGTGCGGAGGGGCCGGCCCATGAACGCAAGCTGCATCCTGCACAGAAGGGAGTCTCTCTGCGGCGGCCGTCCAGACTGCCGCACGTCGCCTAGGCACCGTGTTCGTTTTATCTCCGTGGCAGCGAGAGTTGCCCGAGTAATCACGGACGTCTTTCCCGCAAGGTTCGGACGGGGCTGCCCAGCTTGTGTGCTCCGCGTGTCCCCTTGTGCTGAAGTAGGCCACGGGAGTGCTGGGACCACAGATGGGGGCTGCAGTGCTGGCAGGACGGCTCGTGGGAAGCTTGACCCAGGGAGGCTTCGAGCTGGGGTGACACAGGCCCCGGGCTGCTCGAGCCACAGGTCACAGTGCGGCCACGACAGGCGTGTGGCCGTGGTGGGCTCCGAGGAGAGCAGCCCGGGTTGCTGGCCTGAGCTTGACAAGCGTGGAGGCCACCGTCGGGGCTCAGGGGAGAGGACGGTGCCTTCCCGCTGTGACCTTGCTGCTCTTATCTTTGTCACTGGGGTGGGGGAGACGGGGACCAAGCGGCTCCCGCGTGTGTCCTGAGGGCCACACTGCCCGGCGGCTCCCGGGGAGACGCCGGCCGAACCATCCCGTGGTGCCCCCCACCACTGGCCACTGCCGCTAGGGATGCTCTGAGGAGAGCAGCCTGGGGGGCGTCACGGGGCCGACGCTCCCTGCCTGCCGGTCGTTGCCACACCTGGCCACGATCAGAGCCATGTGGAGGTTTTTGTGGACGTCGTCTTCGCGACCGGAGCGTGTAGGGAAGCCTGTGCTTGGAGGGACATGTCTGCGGGGTCGCGTGGGGTCCTGCTGTGGCCCGCGGAGGCCGAGCAGCTAACGGGCTGACTGTGCCAGCCCCGGCCGCACCGGCCCGACGAGCTGGGCGAAGACAATGGCGTCTGCTTGGTTTCCTTCCCCGGGCGGCTCACCCCTTCTGCCGACGGGGAGCCTTCCTGCGCTGGCGTGCGCGTCCTCCCCACGGCTCCTCCTCCTCCTCGTCCTCACTTGCCCCTTCTGTCCCGTCCCAGGCGGTTCGTCCCGTTAGGCCATCTGGGGGCTGTCGTCCGCACGGTCCTGGTGGGGCTCTGCTTCGACAGCAGCCTCGTCCCTGGAACCGTTTGACCGTCAGCCCGGGGTTGCTGTCGGGGGCCTTGTGGCACTGAGAATTGCGGTTTCTCTTTCAGCGACCGTAATCTGTGTAACCGGGAGACTCGCAGTGGTTTCTAAGTGGTGTGCGGAAAAACGCAAATTTAAGAAGCAAGTGTTTGATTATCTGAGCTATCCATAGGGTCAGAATTGGGGCTCCCCGCTCCTGGTCGCGTCGTTTCCAGAGGCGACTCATTCGGCTCCGGAGGGTTTTGACTGAAATGCTGCGGCTCGCGTTTCCTGGGCTCCGCGCTCGGCCACAGGCGTCTGCGAACCACAGCCGTGCGGTGTCCGACGTCGACTCTGTGAGGAGCCACTGCCTGGTGACGGCGTCCGCGTGTGCGTGTGCGTCCGCGTGTGCGTGTGCGTCCGCGTGTGCTTCCCGGCGTGAGAGCTGGGAGTGCGGGAGCATGAGCTGCTGCCCACCTGCGCAGCTGGGGAACGCGCTGAAGGTATGTCCGTCGAGGAAGGCGACCGTTCTCCGCGCTGCGCGGCACAATCCTGTGTACGTGCCCCGTCACGCCCCGGTCACGGGAGGGGAGTGCGCTGCCTGCTGTCCCGGGGTGAGATTCGCAGAGTGGGATTTGAATCCTGTAGGCAGTTTGGACGGTAGCTTGGAGGCAAAGCCTTTGGGGGCTGAGCCCTTGGCGACAGCGTGGGCAGGGGCGGTGGGGGCCTCTGCCGAGCTTGGACGTGCTTCTGTGAAGCTGCCCGTGTCTGAGACCCTCACACGGGGACACGTGCGTGAGGTTCATGATCAACTTGTCACCCTGAAAGGAGACGCGAGTCTGAGTGTCCGTCTGTCGGTTTGAAAACCTACACATGATTTCAGCGACCCCACACCTGCCCACTTAGTGTGAAGCGTGCGGTCTGCTCCCCCGTTTGCCCCTGTTGTGTTCGGTGTCATGGTGGCTGACCTTGGCCGCACAGATGTTCCTGAAACCCCGAGAATGCAGAGGAAGTGCGGGCTGGGGCTCTTCTGAACCTCCAGCTTCTTCTCCAGGACCCGCCGGGCTGCCGGGCGTTTGGAAGGCGTGCGTTTGTGCTGGGTTCCACACTCTGGTGACCTGTAAAATCCCACCTCCTTGCACCTCGCAAGTCTGCCTTATCCCCTTAACCTAGAACATTGCTGGTGCCCGAAACTCTAGGTGGTTTTTTAAACACCAGACTGCCCTCTTGTAGTGCACGTGAGATTTCTGTAAGAGTTTTAGTTTTAAGAATTGAGGTGTAAACTTTCAGTGACTGGACAGAATCACACTCTGGTTTATCTTTTGCATCAAAGCGAACATGGAACACGTGTGGGAAAGATCAGCACGTGTCAAGTCTCCGGACCGGGACAGATTTCCGGATGAACAGATAGAAAGTAGCGTGTCAGGAAGAGATTCGTGGATTTGGGGCGCCTGGGTGACTCAGGCATTAAGCGTCTGCCTTCGGACAGGTCACAATCTCGGGGTCCTGGGATCGAGTCCTGTATCGGGCTCTCTGCTTGGCGGGGAGCCTGCGTCTCCCTCTCCCTCTGCTGCTCCCCCTGCTTGTGCTCTCTCTCTCTGACAAATAAATAAAATCTTTAATAAAAATTACTGAGATTTGTGTTACAGAACCTTTTAAAAACCTTATACATCCAAATCCAGCCCAAACAATTAAACCCCCGTGTGTCTTTTCTACGCTGTGACCTGTGCACAACTGTAGGTGTGGTGTTTGAGCTGGTGTCACGTTTTCCTTTTTACAAGCTCCTCGTCTCTCCTGCATTTTGTTGGGGGGATAAAACTGTATAAAATAATCTGAAAAGAAAAGTCCAGTGCAGCGAATGAGGGGTTAATACTGTAGGAGTGGTTCGTTCCAACTGGTAAGAAATGCTGGGGGACTCGGACGGTGTCACGGACAAGCACTTCTGGCCGAGGTCACACGGAAGGTCAGCGAGAAAGTTCCGTCACAGAGAAAGTTCCGTCACGGTTTACGTCTGCTGCTCACTAGTAACAGTAATAGTCTATGCCCCTCTAATTGGCATATTTTTCAAACCACATTAAGCCAGGCTTATTTTGATACCATTGGTAGAATTACTAATAGGCACAATCTTTTTTTGTAAAAAAACTTTTTTGAATTATAAATCAGAACCGTACAGTGCTCATGCCCCTTCCTGGGTGCCGTGAGGTTCTCAGACGGAGCTTCTCAGGTGACGTCCAG
Source organism: Enhydra lutris kenyoni (assembly GCF_002288905.1). Taxonomy (NCBI): domain Eukaryota; kingdom Metazoa; phylum Chordata; class Mammalia; order Carnivora; family Mustelidae; genus Enhydra; species Enhydra lutris. The sequence continues at coordinate 524,649 of NW_019154145.1, read as the reverse complement.
GAACGAGCACAGACAGCATGTCTCTAGGCTGGTCTGAGCACGGCCGGCCATCTCTACCTCTTCACGATTCCAGGCTTTGACACCCCGTAATGATCACCCCTTGTCCTCACTGCAGAGGGGCCGAGCCACAGACTCAGGGTCCTGGTGTTTGTGGAGACCCTGGGGCTGTCGTCACGGGAGCCTCATGCTGCAGGACTGAGCCCACGGGGCCTGGGTTCCAGGCCCCTGACTCCCCGGCTCGCTTTGTTCCTGGTCCAGGAGAAACAAGGACGTGGTTGAGTGGGGATGGCCCTGTCCCGTCGGGCGGCCTGGGTGGGGGGAGCTGCCAGCACAGGCTGCGTTGGGGGGAGGTGGCTGGGCTCCGTGCCTGCGTCACAGGGCATGTTTCTAGGGATGGGAGTTCAGACGCGGCTTTACATGGTGCCCTGGGGGGATGTGCACCTCAGAAAACTTGCACAGAAAGACCCCAGAGCAGACCCCACAGCAGGCCCAGCGTGGCCCATGTCCTCTCCCTTTCCCTCTTGTGTGGCCTCCTGTGCATGCGACTGGGGTTTTCGGTGTCCTCATCAGCCCCCACCCTGTGGAAGGCCCTCCTCTCCGTCGGTAGGTTCCTGGTGGGCGTTTCATGACACACAGCGTTGAGACCTGGGGACCGAAACGTTCGCTTCCTCCCCCATTATTGCAAATGCGCGGGCTCCTGATGGCACGTCATCCACCCTGGGAGAAGCAGAGACTGAGAAACTGCCGCGTTACCTGATGATGTGTAGGTGGGGACTTGGAGATACTTGAAAATTAAAACGAGGACCACAGGAGCTGAAGGCAAAGAGTGTGCTTTCAGGCCTTTACCTGCTCTCCCCAATGCGCACACCTTCTCCTCCCTGGTCATGTGGAAGCTACACGCTGGCAGGAAGGCTGAGTCAGCTAGCCCATGGCTGTCCCTGCCTCCCGGGCTCACCAGAACGGTCCCTGGGCCGTGTCAGGTCCTACCCCATGTCCCGCTGTCTGTGAGTGGGAGTGGACAAGGCGCCCGGCAGAGGTGGGGCTCCCACGTGAGGTTTCCTGCATCCAGTGCCTGGTGTCCTCAGAAAGGGGCGGTTCTGAGTCCCAGCGACACGCAGGCCATATGGAGACAGAGGGGCAGCCACGCTGGGAGCTGGGAGCGGGGAATCAGTCGTCTCCCCGGGCCCGTGGCTGGAGTGTAGCCCTGCCCGCCGGGGTCACAGCCTCCTGGCCCCAGAGCTGAGGGGACCGAGTTGATGGTCGTGGTGGCAGCCCTCAGGACAAGGCTGTGCCTTCTCAGATTTGATGTGAACAGTGTGGCCAGAGCCCACGTGGGCCGCTGGCACATCTGGCATTGGACTGATCTGTTTTATCCTGCGTGGTTGGAGCGGTAACAGCGAGTGAAGAGGAACCAGCGGGTTCGTGGACATTGTGGTCCCTGTGCTGGTCATCCTGGCTGTCCCCGTGTGTGCGTAGCCATTCCCCATCCCTGCAGAATGCAGTGTGCTGACGGTCCTTAGCTCCAGGTGAGCGAGGCGAGAGAGGCTTCGTCTGTCACAAGAGTTTCCCCCCCGCTGTTGACCTTGTGGGGGCTTCTGCGAGAAATCCTGGACGTAAGTGTCCCCTCGAGCAGTGGTGGTCCGATGACCAGTAGAAGTGGGGGCTGGGCAGGCGCATCAGTGATCGGCTCTGCTTCCCTCTCACGGCGGCCACCGTGTCCCTCCCCTCCAGGCCTGGCTCTGCCCTGAGAGATGGTTCTGGAGGCAAGTACATCATTATCTGGACCACGCGGCTCTGGACAGGTGCTGCCCAGGGATGGAAGGTCTGTGGGGGCCTTTGTCTCCGGAGCGTACGGTGGTGCTGGAGAGACGCGCTGGTCCAGTGGCCTGGGAACCCCGGGCTGTGGACTCCCAGGGCTCAGGGGGGCGTTAGGTTGGCCACCAGGCTCCCCACAACCAGGAAGAGATTCTCTGTTCCATGAGGGAGGGTAGTTCTAAGGCCACAGGGCACAGCAGCGGGAGTTCTCGGCTGGACTCAGTCTCCTAAAGAGAAGGGCGCCGTTTCCTTCTGTTTGTCGTGACGCAAAACCCCCGAGGGAGTGAGACGCTGTCTGTCAGCAGAACGCTTTTGTCCTGTCTGAGGTTTTCAAGGTAAAGGAAGTAGGCCTTTTGTTACATAAGACTCTGGGTGGGGGTCTGTGCCTGTAAGGTGTGGTCTCCCCTGACCAGACTCCTGTCCCACTGATGGCCCAGCAGCCAGGGCCGGCCAGCAGGAAGGAGGGGAAGGGGTAGGACATGTCCCTTAGGGGGACGGTGTCAGAGTGGTGCCTGTCTATCTCAGGGCCATGTGATTGTACAGGAGGGAGCTGCGTGCCCAGGCGGTCTGAGGTCTGGGCTGACCAGCGGCATCTTCCGCAGTATGTCGGTAGGACGGGTCGATGCTTCCCTCATTACTGAGCACCCAAGAAGTGAGTTTGCACTCTGTGGTGTGTGGATATTACAAAGGATTTTTGTTTTCAAAGCGAATTCTGCCCCCAGCGTGGGGCTCCAACGCACAGCCCCAACCACAAGTCACAGGCTTTACCTACGGGGCCAGCCAGACACCCGAGGAAGCTGTTCAGAACGTTCTTAGTACTTCGAACCCTCAGTTTCTTTGGACTTTGGGGAAAAGGACATTTTGCAGTTGCAGTGCTCCTGTCTTGGAGCCTGTGCTGGACACGTCAGTCCTGGGCACCGTGTCTGAGAAGGCTGTCCAGTTGGAGGAGTGCGAACGGTTCTGAAGGACTGAACTTTGTTTTAGCCCCGGGGCCCGTTTGGTGGCCGCGTGCACATCAGCTCCTCCTGACCCGTGGGAAGCAGTGCCCCTCAGAGAAGGTGCTCAAAGGGGCCCGGCGTGGCGTGCGGGAGCTGGGAGCCTGGCGTGCAACAGACGTGAGCCGCTGGCCACCGAGGACACCAGGTTGCTTCTAACTTACATCGACGAGGACCCGAGCCCCAGGACCAGCTTCCTTCCTTTGCCGCCTTTCCTCAGCTGTCGTGGATTTACTGCCCTTGCCGCCAGCAGTTGATCTGGAATTTAAGAAACATCATTTCTAAATGGACCAAGGCAGATCTTTCCAGTGGAAAATACCCGTTTCGTTTGCCTTTCCCAGGATCACTGTTCTGACACACTTGCCTGGAAGGAAGCACAGAGGCAGGTCACCCCCTCGGGAGCGAACCTCACAGGTGAAGCTGTCTTTCTGCTCTGCTCCCATGGGGTGAGTTACTGGGGCTTCCTGTGCTGAGAGGCAGGGGCAGATACAGGCCCTGCAGAGGGGGCCTAGGACCAGTGGATCGAGGATCCCGGATCGGTGTCTGTGGGGCAGTTGGGCTCTGGCTTCGGACCTCCCACCAGGCTCGTGGACTGACCCGTGGACGGCTGTTTCAGACCATCTTGTTGTGGAGGAAGATGCAGGAGGGAGGGAGCCTCAAGCTTCCTCTGGTTTAGAAAGTGTGTTTCGTCGTTTAGATCAAGAATGACCAGTCCCCCTCTGAGAGGCAGCTGCCTCTGTTAGATCTCAGGCTCGGGGCCGGTCCCTTGGAGGCTCGGGGAGCCCTGTGTTCGCCCGTTGTGTCTGTGGGAGAAGTCACAGAGTCACAGGTGCCCGTGATCTGCTGGTTGACGTGTGTCACAGAATTTGGCTCTCGTGCAGCGTAGCAGGAGCCCACACGCTGGGGCGACCCTCGTGGTCCCCAGGAACCGTTGTATGATTGGGCATCCAGCTCTGCCGTCCAGACTTTGCAGCCTTCCTTGCGCCGGAGTGCAGGCCTGCTGCCCCACAGAGGAGGCCATCCCCGGGTGCCTCCTGAACCCACCTTGGAAGTGCGTGTCTCAGACCACGGTTCCTTGCACACGACCGTGGCTCTCCTTCGGTCTACGCCGGCCTGGTGGAAGCAGCCTCGGCCGGCAGCAGAGTGAGCCCTGGGTGAGCACGGGAGGCACAGGGCTGTCCCGTGGCATCCAGCACGCAGGAGCCCTGTTTCTCTGCCGCCAAACTAGTAGGCTTCTCTCCTTGTCTTCAGTGCTCGCACATTTGGGGTCCCCATGAGGCCCCGCCTCTTCTAGCCGCCCAGACACCGGCCCTGCGATCGCTCCCTTTGACCTCAGGCTCTGATTACAAGAGTGGTTATGAAACGGGTACCGCTGCTGTAAATAAAGCCCGAGCCCAGTCCCTCCGCAGGTTAGTCCTGAGTCCAGAAAGCTGTTCTCAGTCGCACGCGCATCCAGAAACCAAGGCACCGACAAGGGCTTCCGGCCTCAGCTTTACGGCCGAGAAATGCATTGCTGTCGGACACGTGTCGATCGGGCCGGCACGAGATGGCGAATCCCAGGGAGCAGGGTCACCTCCCCCGTAGCACCATGGGACCTTTCTGGGCTGACCTTATGACCTGCTGTCTCCGGGCCTGGGGCCAGGCCCAGCCGCAGTCACGGGGGCTCCTGCAAGGTAGCAGCCAGAGGGCAGGGCCGGCCCTGTCTGGAGAGCTTTGGCGACAATCCCGTGTAAGTCAGGTCCAAAACTGACTCGGGGTCGGGGGGGCCCAGCTGGGGGCCCAGCCTGCGGCGGCCAGTGGTGGAGACGGTTCTGCCAGCAGGAAAGGTCTCCCCAGCACAGAGGCATCAGCAGTTTAAAATAATAGCACAAAAGACAACTGTAACAGGAGCGGAAGGGGTGCGTCTGGGCACCCCGCTGATTCACGGGACAAGGAAGAGCAAAGCCCGTCCTCCCCTCTGTGCTCTTGCTGACCCGGACTCCTGCGGGCCTCCTGCCTCGAGTCTGGGCGTCTGTCCCTTACTGGTTCCCTCCCTCCCGGAGTCTGTCAGCTCGTTTATTCACAAGCAGGAGTAAAGGCCGCCCGCTGAGAAATAGCTTCTGTGTCTTTTAAGGACTAAAACCAGAAACAAAGCAAACGGGTAGCCAGTAAAGAGCTCGGACGCCGATTTCTTCTGACCGGGAGCAGACCTGGGGTGTACGGGGAGTCGTAGCAGGACCTCCTCCTTGTCCCTGACGAGCGACCACGTCCTTCCACGATGGCCACTCGCTCGAGCACTGTGAGTCAGAAGTGACCAGCATTGCGGCCTTCCAGGTGCCGTCCCGCTGTGGGAGAGCTGGGGACTGCAGGTGACCCATGGGGAGGTGGGCGAGAGCTCCGGGGCGCATCGTCCGCCCTGCCGCCACCGGCACACGGGGTGCATGCGGGATGCTCCCTGCCTGCCCAGCTGCCTGCGGGTGAGGGGACACGTGTGGGCTTGAGCGGCCCGCCCGGCTCCTGGCATGCGGCTGGACGCCCACAGACTCGGCGGTCCTTGCGGCTGAAGGAGTTCGCTCGCACACGTCAGGAGCCACCGACGTTGGTTTTGTTCCAATTCCCAGCCGCGGCCTGGCTAGGTCTCCTGGTCGTCTGGGAGCCCAGGGAGATGGGCACCGCCTGTGCGCAAGGGGGTCCCGTGGAGGAGAGCCCCTGCTCGGACCAGCGGCCGAGCGCGTCCCGGGAGAGCAGGCGTCCTGCCAGTGCTTTCTGCACTCCTGGGGGCACATGTGGCCTCGTATGCGTGTCCCGAGCAGGGAGTGGGGTCCAGCCTGTGCGCTTGTTGCTGGGGCCAGACCGGCGAGCCTGCGCGGCCGCAGGTGAGAGCAACGGCCAGGGTGAAGAGCTCCATCCTCGCTGTGATGGGCTGCGATTGTCCAGTCCCGACTGTGCGTTCCGACTCCGAGGACGGGCAGCAGCCAGTGTCGACAGGTGCTGCGAAGCGGAGAACTCCGGGGGGATGTACTTTCTCTGTGAAAGCCACCCCGTTGGGCAGTCTTTGGGGGGGATTTTTATCTCTAAAAATGTTGTAAACCTTGTTTTGTACAGATGTGAGGAAAGTGGATGACTGCGGATTCTTCGCAGAGTGGGCCGGGCAGGTGGGGGGAGGACACGGCCCGCCCTTGGCTTCCAGGTGGGCGGGCACGGCTGGAGGGAAGCGGGTGCGGGTCAGGGCCCGTCCGAACCATCCAGACACACGTGAGGCTGCCGGGGGGTGCTGGCGCACGGCGTCTTGGGGAGGCGCGTCGGGCTCATCCTGCGCTTTTCTGCGTTTGACCGCGGAGGCCCAGGTCCCGCTCTGTCACGCCGACGTCCCCTTTCAAGCCGGAGACGTTCCCTCCGGCGTCCGCACTCCCTGTGGGAAGCAACGTGTTGCTTTTCCTGGTCTGGAGTCCGTCTGTTTTCCACTGTCGTCCTTCCGGAGGCCTGGTTAGTCTGTCTTTGTGGTCCTGGGGCGTCTGTCTGCACTTACAAGAACGTCCCTCAGAAACGGCGTTCTGGATGGCTTGTGACACGCAGCTGTCTGTGACGGGGACGTTGCCCAGCCTGGTCACGCTGCCTTCTGGTTTGAGGATTTAAGAGCTTTAGAGAATCTGGAAGCAGCAAGTGAACCCGCCCGCTCGGTTGGACCCGGGTTTCACATCTGGTGGAGAACGACTCGTCCCCGCACTCTTTCCCTGGGTTCTCAGGGCCGGCCTCGCTCGGGACGCCTGCCAGGCATCTGGTGGGTCCCACCCAGGGCGAGGTGGGCGGGATACTTGGGTGCCAGGCGGGCGATCTTGTTGGGCTCATTTTGGATTCAGCCCCGACCTTCCGACCTTGGCAGCGTGGACGTGCCTCCAGCTTGACGTGCCCCTCGTCCAGGTTGTAGGTGTGTCTCCTCCTTCCGAGTGGAAGGACGTGCACAGTATCACGCTGGGCAACACAGATGGCCCTTCAGGCTGGTTTCCCTGTACCTTTTCCTGGTTTAAAACAGAAACTCGCTAGTGTTTGCACAGACTAGCTATTATTAATGTCAGGTTAGCAGGCTCTAGGATTTCCGAGTAAACAGGATTATTTATGATGCACGTTCAGGGGGGCGAGCCCAGCTCGTCCTCGATTTCAGGAGATGGTGCTGACACTCGGGGGCTCCGTTTTGTTGCTTCCCCTCACGAATTCATCTCCGTGTGCAGCGGGAGGGCAGGATCCTCCCTCCGAGGCGCTTCATCGACGAGATGCCTGGGGCGGCCACGTCTGACCGTATTTCTGTTCGGGCCTTATTTTCCGTTACGTGCTTGTCTAGGTTTCCTTCTGATCACATCCGTGTCTAAGCCGCTGCTGTCCCTCTGCCACGGCCACACGGACGGCTGGGGTGTTCTGTGGTCTTCGATGGGAGCGGCGTCCGGCCTTGCTCGCCGCCACGTCCTCTGTCTCACACGGCACAGTTCAGGTTTCGGACACACGTCCGTCTGTTCGCTTCTGGAAGCAGCTGCTTGTGCAGAACAGCCCGAGACCATCCCAGGGCCGTGTGTGGCCTGCTGGACCAGCGTCCCTGGGCTAGGAGCTGCCCCTGCAGGACCCTCCGCGGGGAAACTCGGGCCTGGAGCGGGGACCCCTCTGTGGGGCGTTGTCTGTAACACCCCGGAGTCCCAGCTGGTGAGAACCAGGAGAGGCAGGATCAGCCCTGAGCATAAGGTCCGCGTCTGTCCTTGAGCGGCTGTGGGATCCCACGGGCCTACCCCTCAGTCCTAGAAGTGCTAGGCTTTCCTGACCTGGGGAGTCTGAGGTCCAGGCTAGGAAGTCCTGATGTGTGCTCCCAGCGCTCCTCACCCACGGTGAACAAAAACCCTACAGCCGTGCAGATGATTCAGGGCAGGGTGTGGATTCCTCCCTGAAGGCACCGCCCTTGTGTTTCTCAGTTCAAAACCCCTGCCCGTGACAGGCATTTGCCCCCTGTCGGGAGCTTGAGAGGCTCTTGTGGGTCCTTCCGTGGTGAGGATGGGGCTCCTGGCCAGGGCCAGCCTCCCTCCCTTGGCCAGGGAGCCCTCTTCGGTCTATGTGACTGGGCCGCAAGCCTCCACAGCCTCCCTCCAGCCTCCTCAGCCGTCCCGGACCACAAGCCCAGTTGGCCTCGGTGGTCGTCCTCAGGGAGAGCTGCGGTGGAAAACCCGGACTCTGACACCAGCCGAGGGCGAGGATGTGGGGTGTGAGAGACACTCGTGGCCGGCGGGCAGGCAGCCGGGGCAGCCACTCCGGGGGACAGTCTGCTGGCTTCCTACAAAACTAGATGTCCCGTTGCCACAGGGCCCAGCGATCCTGCTCCCCGGTGCTCACCCACGGGAGCCCAGAGCTGCCGTCTACACGGTGACCCGCACACGAACGTTTCCAGAAGCCGTACTCACAATTGCTCAAACTTGGAAGCAGCCGAGATGTTCTTCAGGGTCGATGGGTGAGGAACGTGTGTTACTCCAGACAATGGGGGACGATTCAACGTTAAAAGACTGAGCGTCAAGCCTTGAAGACATGCACCGCAAGCCTGAAGTGCGTGTTCCGTGGCACAGGGTGCCTGCCTGAAGAGGCTCCGTCCTGTGCGGTCCCAGCCCCGTGAGGCTCTGGGAGAGGCCCAGCGTGGGGGCCGGGCAAGATCAGGGCTGCGGGGCAGGGGTTGGGTGGCGGAGCATGGGGCACTTCCAGGGCAGGGAAGCTACGCCGTGTGACAGCACCGTGGTGCCCATGTGTCCTTGCGCATTTGTGCAAACCTGTAGGGGACCCTAGTGCCAACTGCAGACTCTGGGTGGTGACGATGTGTCTGGGTGTGTTCCCTGCTTGGGACGAGTGCACCGACTGGTGAGGCTGCGGGCGGGTGGGGGAGGGGTGTCCTCCCACTCAGCTCCCTGGGAATCTCAGACTTTCTAAAAAGGATTTATTTATTTGAGAGAGAATGGTGTGTGAGCGAAGGGAGGGTCAGAGAGAGAGAAAGAGACTCAAGCAGGCTCCCCGCTAAGCACGGAGTCCAAGATGGGGCTCTATCCCAGGACCTGACGTCATGACCGGAGCTGAAACCAGGAGCTGGACGCTTCACTGACTGAGCCGCCCAGGCCCCCGTGAATCTCTAGCTGTTTAAAATAAGGTCTAGGAGGGTGGGGAGGAGCCCCTCAGTCCTGGAGGAGGAAAGTCTGCGTGAGGGGGTGCGGCCAGGATCCCGCTAGCCTGTGTGTATGGAGCCCCCAGACCCAGCCTTTTCCGCGTTAGCTGATTACCCGAGCGTGAGGCGCGGGCTGGCGTGCTCTCCGCAGCTGCTGGGGTCCGGGATCAGCTTCCCCGACGTCTTGCCTCCGGGGAAGTGACCTCCGGGGTCACAGGAGTGTGGCCGGCGCTGGGTCTGGGGGACGGGGATGCGCTCAGACCTGGGACACTTTGGCTCAGGGTCCTCAAGGGTTTTAATTCTCAGTTCAGCGAGCTGGCCTGTTTGTGGATTCTGGGCCCGCGGGGTCTTCAGCTTTGACCTGGGGACTCAGAGAGGAAAGGGCTGTCGTGGGCCTTGTCCCCGGAGCCGGAGTTGCAGCAGAGAACCTCGTGTGCCGGTACCTGCAGGGCTCTGTCGGTGAGGCTTCATGATCCCGGGTCCGGGGATGGAGCCCCCCATCGGCTTCCTGCTCGGCAGGGAGCCTGCTTCTCCCTCTGCTGCTCCCTCTGCTTGTGCTCTCCTCTCCGTCCCTCTCCGTCCCTCCCACTGTCCCTCTCCCTCTCTAGCTTGCTTTTTCTCAAATAAGTAAAATCTTAAAAGAAATCATCCTGTGCCGTCTTACTTGTGATTTTGTGGAGGTCTCCGGCGCACATTTCCGGGCGGGGTTTCCAGGGTGGTCCCCCCGTGCGGTGCTGCTCCTGGTCTCGGAGCTGCGTGTGTTGAGGGTCCTGTAGTAAAACCTTCCGGGGTCGCGGCTTCCTGAGTTTAGCGATCCCTGCGTCTGCTGGAAGGTCACGGTCTTCTCAGTCCTGTTGCACGACCTTCCGAGTTAGTACTGTTGACATTTCCCCAGGCTGTAGAGCTGGTGGGTGTGGGGATCCTGCCCTCCGTTGTTCACGACTGCGTTGTGGGGAGAAGCTTCGTTTTCCTCGGAGTTGAGCTTTGCGCTTTCTCTGTGACTGGCGCACGGCTGATTTTGGGGGAGAGCCACCACTGGAGGTAGCTGGTGGCCCTCAGCGTGGGGGGTTCGAGGTCCCTGCCGTTGGCGGCGGAGTCTACCGCCTCTGACATGGCGCAGGGCCCAGTGGGCGGGGGTCCGAGTGGCTTGCGATCGTCATCTGTCCGCGGCTGCCCACGGAGAAGGAACGTGAAGGCCGCAAGGGGCGGTGTCTGTCCCTGCTGTGCTCGTGCACCATCAGACGCGGGAGGGTCCGGGTTCTGTGGGGCAACAAGCCCGACGCACACCGGCTTGGTGACGAAGGCCATGGTGCTGTGTCCAAGTAGACCTCTCTGAGGCCTGTGGAGTGGGCAGTGCCCACGCGGCTTGTCCGTCTGCGTCTCCCCGCAGGAATAGGGTGCACATGTGCTGTGGTGCCGTCACTGCTGCCTGTGGCCCCGTGGCAGCGTTCGTGGGCTCACCATCCTGGCATTTTCCGAAGTCGTTCAGGTTTCGGGTGTACCATCGGGTCGCAGTCCACCGCCACCCATCGGTGCCTCCCTGTGGCTGCGGACCACAGAGGGAGTTCCCGGAGGCCCCCGTGAGTGCACCCAGGATGCGGGGCAGGCTGCGGGACTGGGCAAGAATGGCAGGTGCGTGGGCCTGTGACCGCGGCGGGAGCTGGAGGCTGGGTGGCTGACAAAGGAGAGTGTGCGTTCTGGGAGCAGAGTGGAGGAGAGCGGGGCACTGGATGGGATGTGGCAGGTCCACGCGAGCACCGTGTACAGAGCCTGGGCACTGCGTCCCCATGGGCGTTCCCGTAGTGATGTGGAGGCCGGCAGTCTCTGGTCACACAGAGTGTCCGTTGATCCACGACGACCTCCTCTGTCTGGACAGCGGCATGTGTGCGTTTCAAGGCCGGCGGGGCGGGGGGCGGTGGCGAGCAGAGCGCTTGCTGTCAGGGAGCAGACCAGCTGCTCGCCTGGGAGAGGGAAGCCATCCCGTCGGGGTGCGGGGAGATCTGTCCTGTGTGTAGGGTCCTAACCTATGGGTACTCTCTCACCAGACTCGGCCCTTGAGGGACGGAGCCTGTGTGTGAACGGGAGCAGGAAGCACCGTGGCGGCCACTGGCGTGCCCACGAGTCAGGTCCCACGGGAGGGCCCATCGGGGTCCACGCCACTGCGGGGTCTCAGGACAGCCTTCACTGACTCTGAGATCGTGTCAGGTGGGAGGGGAGCTCAGAGCTGGGGGTCTGGGGGTTGCCATTGGCCTTCACGAGGGTCCCGCACTGGGCAGGGGCTGCAGCCTGGAACAGGGTCCCCTGGTTTCTGGGGGCCTGACTGCGAGCCGGTTGTCTCTGGAGCTAGAAGGGAGGCAGCTGTGTTTTCCTCCACGCGTAACGTTCCCCCGGTGCCTTCCCCCAACCCTGCTTCTGGAGGATGTGTGGGGTGCGGATTCCCCGCGCAGACCACAACGTCGGGGTGTTTGTACGGCTGCCCTGGGAGGCGGCTGGGTTTCCTTCAGCACCTGCGTGTGGGGGGGCGCGTGCCCTCTCTTTCTCTCTTGTGCCCTCGGAAGCGTCCGTCGGGTGGATGCTGATGGACCAGCCACTGGTCACGTGAGGTGACCTTTTACGTGAGCACAGGCCGGGGCCTTGGGATAGAGTCAGTGTACCGTGGCGTGTTAGGGAGCTGTTGGTGAAGAGAGAGGGCGGTCTCTGCTGGGGACGGGTCCGTCTGCAGACCTGGTTTTTGTTCTGACCTTGATGGAAAATGACAAATGGCTTTCAGTATAAACTTTTAAAATTTCACTTAGAAGTTGTCCCCATTTTGTTTTGTCTTACGGTTTTTTCCTTTCTCCTCGTGGTCTGGGTGTAATGAGAAGTTGTCGTCATCACCAAGAAAGCGTGTGTTGAGCACCTGTTACTTTTGGCTGCTGAGGTTTTTTTTTTTTTTTTTTTTTTAAGATTTTTTATTTATTTATTTGACAGACAGAGATCACAGAGATCACAAGTCGGCAGAGAGGCAGGCAGAGAGAGAGGGAGAAGCAGGCTCCCCACTGAGCAGAGAGCCCGATGCGGGGCTCGATCCCAGACCCTGAGATCATGACCTGAGTCGAAGGCAGAGGCCCAACCCACTGAGCCACCCAGGCACCCCTTTGGCTGCTGAGGTTTAAGCTGGGGAGAGGTGACCCTTGGCCTCAGGAGCTCTGAGTGGGGGGCATGTGGAGGAGGGGCACACGGGGCTGTGGCGGGAAGGGAGCTTTGTAAGGAAAACACTTCACGGGTCCTAAGGCTCGTCTCCATCTTCCCTTTGTGTTTCCATCGAACATCCCGATACAGTGACGTGCCTCAGAATGGGCATCATAGCTCGATTAGCACGTGTCGGTCTTGGCGGTAGGGGGTTCACGGTGAGATCTGTTCCGGGAGACGGTAGACCCCACACGGAGAGGGCAGGAGGGTGCCGGGCAGAGTGCCGCGTGCACAAGGAACGGGGGGGGGGGGGCAGAGTCCAATGCTGGGGCGCTCCCCCAATCCGCCGTCCGCAGACCCCACCAGACTGAACTTGCGTCTTCTCCTTCTGAAACCCCCGAAGTGAAGAAGCAGCCTGGTAGGGGAAGGTCATCGCGTGTGACAGCCGTCTCTGGGATGCGTTCTGGACAACTCTGTCGGGTTGGCGACTGCCTGGGAAGTGAGGTCTACCCCGTGGGTGGGATTGGGCATGGGACGGGTTCGCATGGGGACTGTGGGAGCTCAGTGCAAGATCACTGAGATCCAGGCCATGGCGGGGACAGATTCGGCGCTGCGTCCCTTGTGGTGCCCTCAGGAGTCCCTGAGCGAGTCTGTGGCTGTCAAGGCATCCTCTCAGCTTCTGGGACACAGGACTTAGGCTGCGGCCCCAGATCCCGTTCGCCTGCTGATTCGGTGCTTGCCACTCAGGGTTATTTCTAGGTCAAGGTGGTGTCCTTGGGCCGGTGGGTTGGCTCATGGTCCCCGTGTTGTCTTAGTTTCCAGGAATCCTCTTGCTTCTGCTGCTGCTGACGGTCTTGTGTAGGGATCCTGAGTAAGTGTGATGTATATGAACCCGGAATCTGAATTGGGATCCTGAGTAAGTGTGATGTATATGAACCCGGAATCTGAATTTCCTGCCTCCTTTTGAGAGTAAGAACATTGATGCAAATTTGTTGCTGTTGGAACAGAAAACACGGAGTTTGCTGATGGATCGATCAGGAAATAACACACTGGGTGTGCAGCACGACCGGCACCCTGTTCTTGGTGGGGATAGCTGGGGTCCCTGCCACGGGCGTGTGTGAGGCGGGGTGGAAGGGTGGCAGGGTCCGGGTGTTGGGGGAGGGCCCCCGCACGGGCCTGGTTGTGGCCGGCCGCCTCCCAACACCACATGTGACGCTTCTCGGGGGGTTGCACTGTGCACCTGAGCACGGGGAGCGGTTCGCTTGGAGTGAAAACGGATGTCCCGTGAGGACAAGGGATAGCTAGCTACACAGTGACTGGCTAGCACTTTGCATGGTCTGATGTTTGCAGTTCACCCATGTGCTGAGTTGTTGCTGAAACGCACAATAAATGATGAGTCCTCACTGATTGCCAAGGCCAGTGGGTTCCTGAGCAGGTTAGTGAGCCTGGATGACTGTGTTCATCCTGGTGGTGCTTGGGGGCAAGTCCTGACCTGCGGGGGATGACGGAAACCCACCTTCACCTCCAGCGGCTCCACCTCCCACCGACCTGTAGCAGCCAGACCCGCGACAGTGGTGGGGGGGCTGTGATGACCACCCAGGGTCCAGTCCACCTTAGGAGCAGAAGCTCTTCCACCCGAGGTTCCTCCTGCCCCCAAACCAACGGGACGTAGTTTTGAGCATAGACGCGGTCTAAGGTCACGGCTGTACAGCTGTACACCGCACAGAGCCTGTTCGTTTCCCATTAGTCCAGTGTGAGCCTGGATGGGCTCCTGCTCTGCTGGGGACCGTCAACCACCGTGTGCAGAGGGAGCGGACCTTTCTCTGTGGCCCTGAGATCAGATGTGAAACTCTCACGTGTGACCCTGTGGAGGTGCTTGCTTACAGTGTTTCTGAGGGCTAAGTTCTCGTTTTTAGATATCCCAATCTCCTTTAAAGCTGCCCTCACCAAAAGTCAGCCTACACATGAAAATCAGTTTTGGGGTGGAAAGACGTACTTTAGCTGAGTAAATACTAACTGAATGTGTTAAAAATAGCCCCAGATTACCCAGCACCAGCTCTCCAGCCTGCGTTTTATTTCCATCTACGGTTATTCTTCCACTATCCACATTTTAAAGATCTTTGTGATACTTTTAGTTACGGACAAATTACTGTTGAAATTCTGCTGCATTTATGCATTTTAAAGACCTAATTGGTTATATCATTTCTTAACTTTTCTGGAGGCATTTTGCAAAATTTTACATAATTAGTATTTATCTATTTACCAGCAGTTGTTTTTTTTTTCAGACCAGAAACCTGAGAGGAAGCGTCCTGTCCATCAGTGGTATTTAACTGTGCGACTCTCAGTTTGTGAATGTGGAAACAAGATTATTGTGCTTCTATTGGGATAATTCTTGTTTCCAAGTGGTGATGGTGAATGTGAAAATTAACAGAACAGCTTGTTTGTCCAGGAATCCGCGTTTGCATGCTCACCAGGTGGGAAAACACGGATGTGAGAAGATGAAATTGTATTCAGTCTGTGTAGAAAGGAGACATGAAGATCCATGGTTTGTGGCCACACTGGAGGGTCATCACAAGCTTAGCACTTGCTCTGTCCCTCCTCGGAGGAAATGCTCGTGAGTGAGCACAAGCATCCCGGGTTCCGACAGCCACACTCCAGGGTGTCCGGTGCAGCGGGACTGGTAGTGGTTAGCATGGGCGTGTTGGGATTTGCTGTGTGGGGGTCTGAACTCCGTCTCCCACCGGAACGGGCGTGATGGGGATGGGAGGAGCGGTTAAGGCAGGAAGTGAGAGGCAGAGAAAGAGGCAGCGGCACTCATGTGGGTCGGGTCCAGGAGCCTTGAGAAAAGGGGGAGCCTGATGCCCTCAAGCTGGAAGGTCGGGGACAGTGAACCATGTGCTCTGCAGTGGCCTGAGCTGGTCCTCCAAGTGCGAGCATGCCTGGTACATGACCTTTGCCCATGTGGAGGTGATGAAGGTCAGTGGATGAGGCCCCAGAACCGTGCTGGCATCACTGAACTTCTCACAACTGCCAAGCAACCAGCGGATGGGGAGCACGGGACCCCCTCAGCTTCCCGTGCCACACAGGGTCTGTTGGCCATGCCTGGAACACACGGGACATGGGGAACAGAAGCTCTGGTTTAACAGCATCCAGGAGGGGCAGCTGTTAGTGGGGGAACAGGTTCCTGGTGGGAACATCCAAACAGGAGGAAACCTAGAGACGTGGTGGTGTGTCTGGCAGAACTGAGGGTGGTGTGTCCGTGGGGGCGGTGTGCGTCCGTGGGGTGTGTGTGGGAGGCGGTGTGCTTCCGTGGTGGGAGGGAAGGTGGTGTGTCCGTGGTGGGACAGGAGGCAGTGTGCGTCCGTGGGGGGGGTGGGAGGCGGTGTGCGTCCTTGGGAGAATGTAATACGCATTGCTCGGGGGGTGACATGGACACCCTCGTTCATCCCAGTGTGGCCCACATGCCCGTTATTCATGCCCATATGTGGAAAAACGATGCTACTGGGGACTGGCTCATTTTCCTGTTTTCTGAGTGGGCATTTATGGTTTATGTCCACTGTGTGTCTGAATTTTTACGCCACTGGGGTTGTAGGTCTCACACTTTCATGGCTCCCACGCAGGCTGCACGGGCAGCAGAGTCCCGTCCTCACACTCGGTGTGTGCACATGCCTGGCTTTTGTGTATTTTTCTTTCTTGGTGTTTCCAGTTAGTGCCTTTTAGTTAACTAGTTAAGTAACGTGAACCCCGCCGCCAGCTGCCCCATGGGTGCACACGGGTTTCATGTTCGTTTTGCTCTGATGAATATTTTATTAGTATAAACATTTGTGCGAATACGGAATCCCGGGTGCTGGTGTTGCATGTCCCTCACGCGCTCTAGGCTGTGCTGAGCGACGTCTACTTCCTTCCAAGGCGTGAAAGGCCGAGCCACGGGGAAGATTGACCTTTGGTGTGGATCCCTGCTTTGCCGCTGCTTTTGAGCAAAATTAAGCGCAGATCTCCGTTCCCGGGGAAACAGACCCAGGCCACCATCCAGACAAGTTCAGAGCATGGGTTTTAAGTGCACGTGAGGGCTAGGACAGCTAATTTGCAAAGTTCAACCTTTTTTCTTGGAAGACTTCAGCGACTTTTTTCTAGAGGTCATTATGTGTCAATATATTTCTTTTGCATAAAACTAATCACAGATTCACTAAAATCAGTGACTAGAAATGGAATATGGAATATTAGTTTAGTTGTGTTGCTTCTCGAGGAAAAAAATACCCAGCGTAAAACACTGGTTATGTGTGCTTGGAGAGTGTAGTGTAGGATTCTCGTACGACACATGTGCTTTTAACGTCTACCTGGGTTGGTAGTTTGGACCTGTAGGAACGTGGATCTTATGTGGTTTAGGGTCCAATGGCGGATGTGCGTGCAGTGTTCTTCTGCCTGAAACAAAGAAGATCCCACTCTTCTGTGCAGATGTTAATAGTAGAGAGCTGGGGTTTTTCCTGCATGATTAAAAGTAAATTTTCAGGAAACCCTTTTAACCTTTATAAATTGATTTACCTTAGTATTCCTCTAGGATAAAAATCAGAAACCAAGAAATAAAAGTATCTATGGACTGTTTTTCAAAATTTAAATTACATCATAAGCTGCAGTCACCAGGCGGTGTGTACCGGCGTACAAGCGGGCACGTAAGTGAGTGGAATGGGGCAGAATTCAGAAACGAGCCCGCACGTGGACAGTCCGTTTGTTCAGGACAGAGGAGGCGAGGACACACCGTGGGGCAGGGACGGTCTCTTCGGTCAAAGGTGCTGGGAGAACTGGCTGGGCACACGCAGCAGAATGAACCTGGGCCACGTGCTGGCAGCTCCCACCGAGACTCGAAATGGGCTGAGGCTGTAAATGTAACCTGAAAACAACTCTGGGAAGGAAACAGTCCGTCAGCTCCCAGACATCCGTCTTGGTGATGGTTCTGTGGATGTGACACCAAATGCAGAGGGAACCAACGCAAAAATGAGCAAGTAGAACTGCACGAGACCTAAAAACTCCCCCACGGCAAGGGGAGCCACCCGCAGGATGCGGAGACGGTGGGATGGGAGGAAATGGTGCGGACCGGCTGTTTGACGGCGGGTTAGGAGGCAGACCGTAGGAACTCGTGCAGGTTAGCAGCGGTGACAACAATGATGCAGATACAAAACGGACAGAGGAACTGAGTAGATGTTTGTGCAAAGACGACATCCAGAGCCAAGAGACACATGAAAGGCTGCTGAGCTTCACTGACCGTCAGGGAGGTACCAACAGGGCCACAGTGAGAGATCACCTCGCAGCTGTCAGCATGGGCGAGAGGTGACAAGTGTCCGTGAGGCTGGGGAGGAAGGGGGGCCTCCCCACACCGTGGGAACGCAAGCCGGCTGCCCCCTGGAGAGCGGCATGGAGGTTCGGGTATCACACAGTCTAGCACTTTCACTTTGGGGTGTTTTTCTGGAGAAAATGAAAACACTAACTCAGACAGATATCTGCACCGTGCGTTGACGGCAACACTGTTTACGACGCCAAGACATGGGGCAGCCCGAGGGCCAGTGGTGTATGCATGGACGGAGAAGGTGTGGCATAGAGACCCAGTGAAATGGTGATACTCAGCCACAAAAAGAGAGTAAGATCCTGCCGTTTGTGAGGACGTGGATGGACCTTGAGGGCATCATGTGGAGCGGACGAAGTCCCAGGAAGACTGTCGTCATGTGGTCTGCCTGGGTACAACCCCGGGTCAGGGTCACGGACACAGAGCAGGTAGACGCCACCAGAGGCAGGAGGTCGGGGCAGGTGGAAGGCGTCGAGCCGCAGACTGTGGTCCGTGGGAAGGTCACCGGGAGGTGACAGCGTGGGACGGTCGCTCAGACTCGGGCGCACGTCGGACAGGCGCGGAAAGAGTAGAATCTTCAACGTTCTGAGTAGAACAGAAACTAAGAAGTACAACAGGCTTGGATACCGCATGTGTGAGGAAGATAAACGTTCCCAAGCGGGAAACACTTCAGGAGGGCAGTTGCTGAGGAAGGACCGGGACAGAAGCCGTCTGCGGCCTCGTGTGTCCATCGCTGTGATGGGTGTGCGGCCTGCAGGGTCTGAGGGAGGCCCGGGCAGGAGGGGTGGGGAGGCGCTGCGCCCCTCCACACGGGTAGGACCAGAGTCGCACCGGCCGCGGTGACACCCGACCGTCTTTTCAGCGGTCCCGTGTCCCATCAGCTTGTTGGCTGCCCGGGCGACCCTCGGGGAGATGAAGGATGCCACGCGGCAGGGAACCTCCGTGCTGGAGGCCAGAGACGTGGGAACCCGTCCCCCACCCCCCACACTTCCTAGAGGCAACACTGCTCTGCGTCTGGGGAACGGGAAAGCTCCAAACTCAGAGGGCTCTTCCGTTCGTGTGCGTAAATGCTGAGCTTTCCTGGTTTTGCTTTTCCGTCCAGTGTCAGCAGTAGCAAGTGGCACACGGGCTTGGAAACAAAGTCGTTGCTTATGTCGCGGTGAACCGGAGGTTGTGGTTGTTTGGTAAGGCTTCTTTTGCTAAAAGAGGGCACAGACTTTTTCTCACGGGTAACTCTGATCAGTCTTGCCTGCCCCCCTGCCCCCCCCGTCATCTGAGACTCTGAAAATCAGCTCTTGGTGTCTGAGGAGGGACCCCAAGGTTCCCACAGGGGCTCTCCCGTGAGAACGCTCCGTGGGCAGCCGGCACAGGGCCAGGAGGCTGGCCCCCTGAGGGGAGGCTGCTGTCCCTCTGCCTCCTGGTGACAGGCTGGGGGGACAGGCCCTGGGTGGCTCTGCCTTTCCTGGGGGTACGCGCTGCATGAGCTGTGGTCCTGGACCGACTCCCGAGGCTCCAGGGGTGTCGGGGGTCTCACTCGTGGGAGTCTCAGGGCCTCCAGGGCAGTTTACGTCAGGGGCACGTGCATGTGTCTTCTGGACCCGCGCAGACACGTGGATGCCACAGACCACGAGGGATGGCTGAGCAACAGGTGCTTCAAGAGGATCTCACCGCGTACGGCGTGTCACCATTTCTGTTTACCCCCCATGGACCTAGGGGTGGTGGCCTGGGCTTCTGTTGGACCCTGTCCCCCCACCACCCTTCTGTGAAGGCTTTCGAGCGGGCAGAGCGGACCGCGCAAAAGAGCCACACGCAGGATGGTCCGTTCTGCCGCCAGTGCTGCTGGGAGCATCTCTGTGTGGTGTGTCCTTGGACCCCACAGGCCCCGTGAGGGAGACTCGCCCGGGATGCTCCCCTATGTTTTTGAGGATGTCGCTGCTGAGGGGCATTGGCTCTGGGTGAGGACAAGGGACCTTCTTGGGCAGGGAGCTGGACACTCATGTGCAGCGACCCAGACCCAACCCGGCCCAGACCCGAGGCCTGGCCCAGCCGGCAGAAACAAGGGACTGGCGCCGTCAGCAGGTGCGGACGGGCTCGGGGAGAAGGTGGAAGCTGCAGGTGTTCCGGGAAGGGGAGAAGAGCGTTCCGCGTTAGAAAGACGGCGCGGCACGGCTGAGTCAGGGCAGCGAGCCAGCCGGGAGGGGGGCCGGGCTCGCAGACGCCCAGGCCAGCTGTGCGAGTGCCCTCGTGGGCTGGGCAGGGGAAGTGGGAGACGTAGTTGGCAGAATAACATGCTTTTGGTTCCTTTTCACTGTTTCTTGTAAAATGTGGGCCGCCTAGGTGAGTGGCAAAGGAGCAGCGTTCCGACGGGGCCAGTGAAGCGGGAGGTCATGCAGGCCTCCCTGAGCAACATGCCTGAGCTCGTGGGGCCACTTTTGTCATCGAATCCTGGGCATGTGCGCAGCTCCCAGGAAAGGCCACCAGCCGCTGTCCAGCCGCCACGTGACCATGCGGGCGGAGCTGATGCCTGGGGCTGCTGCTTCTCTCCAGTGACTTCCAGTCAGCACCACCTTCTCCGAGCCTTCATGTCTGAGACGCT
>NW_019154145.1:490932-504564 GCF_002288905.1 Enhydra lutris kenyoni | reverse complement strand
GGCCGTGTGCTGTGACCGATCGGGCCCGGACGCCGCTGTCCCTGAGACGCCGGCCGTGTGCTGTGACCGATCGGGCCCGGACGCCGCTGTCCCTGAGACGCCGGCCGTGTGCTGTGACCGATCGGGCCTGGACGCCGCTGTCCCTGAGACGCTGGCTGTGTGCTGTGACCGATCGGGCCCGGACGCAGCTGTCTCTGAGATGCCGGCCGTGTGCTGTGACCGATTGGGATTGGATGCCGCTGTCCCTGAGACACTGGCCATGTGCTGTGACTGATCGGGCCCGGACGCCGCTGTCTCTGAGACGCCAGCCATGTGCTGTAACCGATTGGGCCTAGATGCCGCTGTCTCAGACCCCTGCCTTAAAGCACCTGCGGTGGCTGTTCCTCAGATTTTCTTGGGGGATGACATCTGTCTTGTAGACGCCGTCCACAGAGGTCGGGGGTCCCAGGGACCGGCCTGTGGGGACCCCATAGTGGCCCTGGACGCCTGGACATGCCAGATCTGAGCTACATTTCTGGAACAGACTGGAGTGGACGCTCTGTGCTGAGTGGACGCACGTGTGGTCTTTCTGGGGGTGCTTCTGGGAAGTCCCTGGCAGGCACACGGTCTGAAGGACGGCCAGGTGGTCCCGAGAGGTTACTGGTTAGTCCTGGAGCGCTGGCCACGGCCACACGGCCACGTTCCTCTGCCGTTGTGCGTGGCCAGGTTGGCATCGAGGGATCTGGAGCCAGAAGCTCGTTTTCTGGGTGTGAAATGGGAACTTGGAGTAGCTCGTGAACGAACCTGGACGCCGTAGGCTCACGGCCCTGCTGTGGGGGGCAATGCGGGGGGGGGCACCCCTCAGGAGCCCCTACGTGCGGCCTGCACTTGTGCCCATGCGAGTGCCTCATTCTTCCCCAGGAAAAGCAGAACGTGCCACGGGCGGTTCCAGGCCCTGGCTGCTCCTGCGGGTGCCCCCGTGTCACCTGCACAGAGCCGAGTCCTGGGCAGGAGAGCCTCCTGCTGACCTGGGCCGGGCGCTCCATGTTGTGTGAGGGTGGGCGGGTTGGGCTTCGGCTCAGGGCCTGTGGGCTGGTGGGGGCCCCAACGTGGGCGTCAGCCCCGAGCACGGTGGGTGGCTAACGGTCGCCGTGTCCGCCTTCCGTGCGTTTGTCTGGCCTGTCCCGAGTGCTCGTTATGGGAAAGTGCTGGTGAGGGAGAGGGTCACCCTTCACCTGTCGGTCTCTTCTCTATTGGCAGTGCCTTTGGCACCGAGCTGTGGGGAGACAAGTGAGGCCTTTGAGGGGCTTTTGAAACTGGCAACACATGGGGGTGGTGACGTAGCCTTTACTGGATTAGAATTCGGTAACACCAGCGTTTTTCCTTTCAGCTAATGTATTTCCTGACTCGGTCTTCCATTCCTTGGCAAATGACTAAAAACAAAAGTGCAGGTTCGCCAGGCACCTGAGGGAGCACTTTGTCCTGGAGCCTGAGCGCCTGGAGTTTGGGGTCAGACCGCCAGGGTTGGGACCCTGGGTCCCGCACCAGCTGCGTCAGCGACCGTCACCCAAGCAGCGGAGGGACCTCCCGGAGATGTGCTGTCGGGACCCTGCACGATCACAGGACGCTTTGCCTGTTCTGCGCCCGGGGTCCATCGGGAAGAAGGCGGCGAGTCCGAGTCCCGCCAGCGACTGGGCGGGGCTTGTGCTCAGGCGTGTTTGATCTCCAGTCCCCGGTGTCTGAAGTATTGTCACACATGAGGGTCTAGTGAAAGATCACTGGTTTGGGGAGAGTTTTCCTAACTCTAGCTGCTGTAACAGGTCCCAGAATGTTAACAGCCTGACTCCAACTCCTGTGGAATTCTTGGCTGGCCGGTGGCCTTAGGCATGCCCGTGGGACCAGGTGCTAGTGGCCCAGGGTCCCCCCTCCACCTTCGTGCTGGGCTCTGCATTCAGGCTGGAGCCACATGTCAGCCGTCACAGCGTCACCGCCTGCCTGACGAAGCCGACCGGCCTCACAGCCACGCCCGGCACACGGCTGATGGCGGAAGAAGCTGGGACCGGGGTCCAGCTGTGCAGGAAGCGGAGACACCAGGTTGGGCCTGGCCAATCACCAGGTAGTGGGAGGGTCTGAAGGCTGTGAAGACCGTGACGGCTCTACGCAGTTCTCTGGGCGTTCCGTGGGGCTGGGTGAGGAGACAGGACTCGTCTCCTTCCCGAGGACTCCGTGTCTGCATCCCGGAGGTAGCCCGGCCGCGTCCTGTGCCAGCCCTGTGGACTTCCTGTTGGCCCTGTGATGCCACCAGCCCTTTCTCAGGAAGGGAAGGACCGAGGTCTCGGTGACGCGTGTCCCTGGGACAAATCGGGAGGAGGACCGTGAGTTTTTGCAGTGGCTGCTCCTGTCCGTGGCTGCTTTTCCTTTGCTGTGTCTCTCCTCTTTCTCGCCTTCTGCTTCTCTCATTTGGGGACATTTTCAATAGTTTACGTGTGGCCCCTGTTGACCGGCACGTTCCTCTCCCCAACTTGTGTTCTTTTCCTGGTTCTCAGCCCTCACAATTTTGTAATGACCCATTCGTCTTCGTGTCACTTTCCCTTCGAAAACACACGTAATTATAATTAGAATTTGACACTGGGGGTAGGAAAAGTCCTGCTGTGGAGACACGTGGACCGTGGCGGTCACGTCACAACACACTGTCAGGACTTGAGTGCAACAGTGTTCTTGAGCTCATTTGAATTTATTTTTCCATATGATGCCTTCAGAAGCATGTTTTTAAAGATTTTATTTATTTTGGAGAGAAAGTGTGAGCAGGGGCAGGGGCAGAGGGAGAGGAGAGAGAATCTTCAAGGGGACTCCCCACTGAGCACAGAGAACGGGGCTCGATCCTACTACCCTGAGATCATGACCTGAGCCGAAACCAAGAGCCTGATGCTCGACAGATGGAGCCACCGAGGCGCCCCAGAAGGGTGTCTTTAAATGTGTTGTGTGTGGTTCAGCGACGGGCTGGGTGAGCCAAGCCTGCTGGGGCCGGTCTCCCATTCTCGCTGCTGGGGTGTAGGGCACGTGTGGGGCACTGGGGGTCGTGTGTGGGGTGTGTGTGGAGCAAGCGTGGGCCGTGTGTGTGCGGTGTGTGGGGGCTGCGCGTGTGGGGCATGTGGGGGCTGTGTGTGTGCGGCGTGTGGGGGCTGTGCGTGTGGGGCATGTGGGGCCGTGTGTGTGCGGCGTGTGGGGGCTGTGCGTGTGGGGCTTGTGGGGGCCGTGTGTGTGCGGTGTGTGGGGGCTGTGCGTGTGGTACGTGCAGGGGCGCGTACACAGCAGTCAGATGTCCAGAGCGCCTGTGTCCTGTGTCCCGAGGTGCCGCGTTCCCCGGTGCTCTGTGGTTTACACAGTAACTGTTATGGGGTTGGGTTAATGAGCCATTCCAAAGTGTAAATTAAATTCTCAGTTTTCTCCCCTTTTCTCCTGGAGTTACTGGCTCCTGCTGTAGCCAAAGTGTCAGCCGGCCTGGTTTTCTCGTGACACTGAGTTTGTAATTTGTTTCATTAGAGGGTTTTAAGCAGGGTTACCACACTTCGTTAGCTCTGTTTACCTAGGAAGTGCCAAGGAACTGACAAACAGGCGCGATCCAGGGAGAATCACTTTTCTAAAGGCTTCAGTTTAGCTGCAGACACACAGACATGCACATACGTGCACAGAGACAGGTGTGTACGGACACACATGCACACGGAGACCCACGCGTGTGTACAGAGATACGTGCGGGCGACACAGACACACACTTGCACGTG
Source organism: Enhydra lutris kenyoni (assembly GCF_002288905.1). Lineage (NCBI taxonomy): Eukaryota > Metazoa > Chordata > Mammalia > Carnivora > Mustelidae > Enhydra > Enhydra lutris. The sequence continues at coordinate 500,803 of NW_019154145.1, read as the reverse complement.
TGCACCACAAAGACACGCACATGGACTCGGAAACACAAGCACATGCCTGCACAGGGACCCGCACACACAGACACGTGCGCCCACGTGTGTACAGTCGTGCATACACGGACTCAGAATTGCGTGCGCACACATGTGCTGCTGTTTCTTCCCGGGATTCTAATGTTTAATTTGAGTAGAACTTTGTAAGACTCCCTGTCCCGAGGTAGGGGCAGGAAGACAGTTCTGTGCTTTCTTCAAGCCTCCCTGAGCCCGTCTGCTTTTCGTGAATCTCACACACTCAGGTGTCCGTTTCGACTGCCGTCCTGCGCTCGGGGGATACAGAGTGTGGGGTCCCAGCGGGCGTTGGTCAGCGACGCTGCTCCAGCGAGTCGGGCCCGAATGTCCTGCGTGTTTATCTGCAGGCGTCTCCCGAGGTGCGGTGCGCGGACTGGGCTGGACTGCGGGCCGTGCTGGCGCCGTCCGTGCTGGCCCAGCTGTGCCCACCGCTCACCGGGTTTAGTGGCCACGCACCCCCCGCCCATGCATGTCCATTCCCGGTCTCTGCGGGTCGGCAGGTGACGCCGTCGCCGCCCGTGGGGCCGCAGCTCCCTCACTCAGCAGCCCTTCTCACCCTGTAAAGCGGCATTTTGTTGGGGCTAACGGACATGTGCTGTCTCATTAGTCTGGGCTGTATGGGTGTTTTTACACGTATGGAATGATCCCCATGATTGTGTATTTTGGGTGCTCACCGTTGTCACGACACACAGTGACGAAGGGAAGCCTGATGGGTTTTCCGGCTGGGGGTGTGCTGCTGAGAGGAGGGGTCAGCAGGTGGAGAAGCTGGTGGGCTCACCCTGACCGTGGCCACTCACGAGGGCCAGGCGGCCCTGTCTCCTCTGCAGTGGGTCCCCGGCTCATGTTTTCGTGGCTCTTTGATCTTCCAAAGGGACTGGAGCAGTCGATGGGGTGTTACCATCCCCCTTTATTTATGTGTTGCCTTTAGAAGTTTGGACTTTGACTGCTCCTCGGAGCTCCTGGTAGCCACGACACCACGGCTCCCCGTGTAGCCGGACCCCTTCCTCCTCCGTGGTGCCCCGGGTCCTGAGCGCCATCCAGGCTACAGGAGCAGACGCAGCGACGCATGTTCCTGGAGTGTCTGGTCTCCTGGGGTGGGACTAGGACCCTGCTTTCCTGCAGGGTCTTCTGAGTCGTGCTCAGGTGTCTGAATGCTGCTGGTGTTGAACCCAGCAGCACTCATCCTCACGAGCTCTGAACGGGGCTCTGAGGGTCAAGAAACAGAAGCATAAGGAGCTGCCCCGTTCTCTTTCCCAGCCTCCCTTCCCTGCTGGGCGCCGCGGGTTTGCCAGGCTAGAAGAGGGACAACGCAAGCCTAAGGTGTGATGTCTTAGGAATTTTGGCTTGTTTCCTCTTTTTAATATGAAGCTGACAAGAACCAAGTTACTTGTCAGTCTTTAGGCTTTCTTGAAAAAAAAAAAAGATACACTGAATTATTTAGTTGCCAAATAAGCTAGTGCAAAATGCCAGCATAAAGTCTCATTATTCACAATTTCGATCACAGTTTCCAGGGTGTTTTCCTGTGAACTGGCCTCCTGTAGCTTGAGGACCCTGTTTCTCTTCGTCTCTTACCGACATGGCCCTAACGTGGATGCCAGTGATGAGATCCTCACCGTTCAGTGCCGGACCCCACAGTGTGTGTAACAGGACACGGGGGTGTGCGAGGGCTCGCCTGAGGCGTGAGGGGCTCGGGAAGCAGCTCTGACCGCAGCTGTGGGAGCAAACACCCCCTCCTCATGGCAGCTGTCCTCCTGCGGCCGCTGGAGTGTGGTCTGCGTCTTCTGCAGAACTTTCCAACAGATGTCTGTCCCGCCGTGGCTGGTGAGCGTTCGTAGGCAGCCTGGGGCCTGGGGGCGAGAATTCCCTGTTGTTCGCTCTTCCTCCGGCCGGCTGGGCACCGGGGGGACGGCTGGGGTGTGCGGTCCGCGTGCTTGCCGGACACCAAGGGGAGGTCTTCCCGTGCAGCGGTCTCTTGGTTCACAAAGATAAAGCAGTTCTGTTCCCCAGAGACAGAGGAGCTGACTGTCTCCGGTAAGCACGCTCGGGAACCTGGAGTGTCACTCTTCAGGTGAAACACTCGCCGTGGGAATGTGCCTTTTGACTTGGCTTTGATGTCGGAGCGACAGGCAGGTTTAGGCCAAGTCCCTGGTACGGGTCCAGACAGAGCCACTACGGGCTGCAGACTTTCAGGGGGGCGGAGAGTCTTCATGAAAACCTTACGGGAGAACTGGTGGGAAGAGTCTTCTGGAAAGGAATTAAACCGTGTTAGCCGCGCAGCCTCATTTTCTGGGAAGGATCCATCCAAGTGTTGCTCCCTTTCCCGTTGAACAGGAGGTTAAGAGCTGGAGAAATCCTTGTGAACGTTGTCGAAGTTCTGTTTTCTCGGGCGCTTGGTGGCTGTCGGTGAAGCATCTGCCTTCGGCTCAGGTCGTGATCTCAGGGTCCCGGGATCCAGCCCTGCATCGGGCTCCCTGCTCGGAGGGGCGCCTGCCGCCCCCTCTGCTCCTACCCCCACTTGCGCTCTTGCCGTCCTTTTTTCTTTATCTCTCTGTCAAATAAATAAACAAAACTTTTTGAAGATACTGTTTTCTCTTTCCTTGAACACAAGCCGTGCTGAGTCCTCCCATTCTCATTCTGTATCTCGACACCAGCGAGCGGGAGGTCAGATGCAGCCGTCCTCACTCTTTCCAGTACAAGCCGTGTCTTTAGTGTTGTTTCCCGTGTCTTGGCCAGATGGGGCAATATAAGAACGTCACTGGAATCACTCACCTAGTCACTACTTTGTTTTCCCCTTTTTTTGTTGTTTAAGGATTTATTTATTTATTTTGGAGAGAGAGTGCACCGTTGGGAGGGGCAGAGGGACGGGATGTCAGGCCGACTCCCAGCTGAGCATGGAGCCCGACGCAGGGCTCGATCTCACGACCCTGAGATCATGACCTGAGCTGAAACCAAGAGCCGGATGCTTAACTGACTGAGCCCCCAGGTGCCCCTATTTTCCTCCTTTAAAAAAGTTTCAGAAGTGGAAGTAGAACTGTGGTTTAATCTTTCGCTGAGCAAACACTGAGTGGTGGGGCTGAGTCTCCTGCCGCACGACGCTCCACCACTTGCTGGCACAGCATAGGGTCAGCAGATGTTCGCCGGATGAGGAGCGGATGGTGTACAGCTCAGCGGCCTTTGCCTGCCGTCGCCAAGTTGTAGGTCAAGACCGGGTGCAGGAGAGAGCCTCGGCGGTGGGGGGCGGCTGAACTGTCCCCCAACTCCCGTTCGAGTCTGTGTCTCCGGGAGGTCCGAGGGACGTTGTGCTGTGCTGTCCTCCAGCTGAATGTGGGGGGCGGTGCGGCTCCTTTCTTCAAGGAGGGGGAGCGGGCTTGCACCCCACGCCTGAGCGTCCGTGGGGGGAGCCTTGCCGGCTCCTGAGGCCCAGCCACCAAGCATCCGCCTCCAGGTGATGTTGGTCATGTCACAGCCAGGAACCATTTCTTGGACACAACAGTTTGTATGTGTCTTCTCTCATTCCCTGCCCTTGGTGCCACGAGACGCGGCTACGGGCCGAGAGAGTGGTAGCCACGAGACCACGTGTCTGTAGACCGGTGGCCGGGACATGACTCGGCCAGAGAGCAGAAGAGCAGAGTTCACGTACCTCGAGGCCTCTCCGGACGCCTCCCCTTCCCGACCTGTTCCTGAAGAACTGGTTTTGTGGCACTTACGTTTTGAGATCCCACCTCCCAGCGTGTGGTTTGCTTGGGGAAGTCCATTCCCTGCACTCTGTGACCTGTCGGGGAGCCATGCCTGGCTCCTCCCAGGGGCACGCATGGGGGGCTCCTGTCCTGCCTCCGTGGGGGCCCGTGGGCAGCCGGCACCCCAACGTGTTGGGTTCGTCTGGGTCTTCAGAGCTGACGGACGTTGTAGGACCCTCACTAACCCGGCGTAAGTCTGTAAAGGGCAGGCGTTGGGAGAAGACAGTGTTGCTAGACCAAACACATTTTACCCGTGGTCCCCGTGGTCCGCGAGTATTCCCACAAAGTGATGGCGGCGAGGACAGTCCACTTTCCAGCCAAGCTCAGGCTCTGCTGCCGTGAGTCCCGTCCGAGAACCGGAAACGGCTTCGTCTCAGACTCACGTGGTCGTTCCCAGGACGCGGCACCTGCATGTACAGTTGCTGTCCTCCGCGGCAGGCATCCCTGGGCCGCAGGAAATACCCAGACGGGGACACTTGTTTCTTTCAACAGTTTGCAGACGTGGTCAGAGCAGATGGAAGGCTCTGGGCCATCGGGCGGGCCTTGCTGTCAGTGGAGAAGGCCCATGTGTCCTCCGTGGAAGGCCGTCAGCACCCGAGCATCAACAAGTTCTGCTGCGATTCTTGGCAAGCCCAGTGTGGGGCAGGTCAGGGTCCGGCTCCCGGCTCATCTGCGGCTTGTGCGCTTGTCTGCGGAGCTGCGCGGACGCCTCTCGTGTTCGGAGAAAACCGGGTTTCCTCTCATCCTTCCTACAACTGGAGCTCCGGACAAACCGAGGCAAACAGCCCCGGGAACATAGGATGACACTTTTAAAGTAAGACCTCGAGGGATCGGCTCTGGGCCTCGCTGGCTAGGGTTGGGGAGTAACACGGTGGTACAGTTGTGGTATTTTTCTTTGTGGTCACGGCATTGACCGAATGCCGAAAGGAGCTTTCTGGTCATTCCCATGAAGGTCCTAACTGTGCCAGTTGGTGGTCGTCCTGAGGATTCCAGTCGCACTAAGCATTAAACAGGCCTTAATGATTTTCCGTTTGTACAGAAGGATCTATAATTGTCCCAACTGTCGTAGTGAGAGTCCCCCTGTGGAATTTGAATTTCTGAATTATACGTTGCAAGTGTGGCCTCCCCCTCAGAAGAACTGAAGGCTGTAGCCATAGCCGTGCATCTGGCTGGCCTCTGGGGAGAGCGTCGTGTTGGCACAGTGACGGGCGTGATGGCGGGCGCGGGCCGGGCTCTGCCAGGATGTGCGGGCCCTGCTGGTGGGCATGGTCTCAGCCGTCCTGGGGCTCCCGGGCTGTGGTTCTTGCCACGATTGGCTAGTCTGGCTGCATGTGGAGGGAGGATGCGTGCTGGACGGGAGGTCACAGGCTGTGAGGGGCTGTCCCGACGACGGGGGATGGCTGGCCCCGGGTGGTGGTGACAGGGAGAGGAGAGAAACAGCCAGACACCCGTGAGGGTTCAGTTCTGGGTCTGCTCAGAGTTTCTGGAGCTTCTGTAGATAGTCTGTCTTTGGCCCCCTGTCCCTGGAGGATCCTTTCCAGTTGCCACCCATGGGCCACGCAGGGTGGGCGCATTTCCAGGGTGGGAGCCCTGCCTGGGCTGCTCGCGGCCTCGGCGTCCCTCCCGGCATGGACGTATCACAGAGACCGGGAAGTGTTTGTGGGTGTCAGACTCGGGTTCCTGCTGGTGCTCCCGAGAGCTTCCGCGTCCTGTGGCTTCGTGGTCTCCGCTATGGGGGCGGGTAGGAGGCGTCCCTACCAGTATTTTATCAATGAGAAAGGGGAAGCCCAGGGAGGGGAGCTGACCTTGCAGGGTCCCTAGCAGTGTTTGGGGACAGAAAGGTCTCAGTTTTCCTCCTGCTTCCCCTCCTGAGCAGGTGGGTGCGCGCACAGACGTCACAGTGTCATCCTGTAAGAGGAGCTCGGCACAGAGCTGGCTACCACGCCTGCAGCAGCTGGGCCTGAGGGACAGTGCCGTCCTCTGTGCTCCGTATGCCTTATAAAGCCATCGGCTCAGAGGGGCGTTAAGACGGCTCCTGACAGCCGTGAAATTCCAAACATGGGAATGATTGCTTTGTTCCATGAAGCACTTGGGCCAGCTTCAGATGCGGAAACACTCCTGATGCCAGGAATGGAAAGCGTCCCGCCAGGCTGGTCTGCTTCCCCTGGAGGAGTCCAGCGTGGAGGTAGCTTGTGGCACGTGATCTGCTCTGGGGCGCGTCCAGTCACCTGGAGAGGCCATGGCCGTCGCGCTTTCACGTCTCAGCCAGGCGTCACCGGGCGGCCGGTTCTGCTCAGCTCCCTGGGGGGCCCGGGTTTCCGGAGTGAGACCAGGTCGGGCAGACGGGGCCCTGAGTGTGCACTTCAATCTGGCATCTGCTTGACTCTCCCTTTTCTGGGCTCGGGGTTGGCCTGGAGCTCTGGGCCACGGTACGCGGAGGAGGGCGCTTCCTTCCGGAGGGAGAAGACTGACCCCTTCTTAGTGTTCCTCGGCTGTGGACTGGTGGTTTTGCTTTCCTTGGGTTTTCATTCTAAATTTAGGACCTGTCTGCAAATCTTTTCTCTTTGTAAGAGAACATGTGACTGCGGTTTCTCCTGCTGAATTTTAAGTCCGAGGAAGCTTCTTAGAGGATAGTAATTTACATATTTTTGATAAAGTGAAAAGCATTTCAAAAGATCGCTTTTACGTTCTGCTCACGGAGGAGAGATGATTTCTGCACTTTTCGGTCTGTGTCTTTCTCCTGAAATGAAATGGTGTTGGGTGGCAGGTGTCCTGAGCTTGGAAGCGTGGAAATGTGCCGTTTGGGGGCTTTGTGGTGAAAACTTGAGTACAGAGTCCTGTGGTTGGGGTCCCTGGATGTTAACATGGTCTTTTGAGCCTGCCGTTGGCTGAGGACAGTCCATGGGGAACCACAGACGTTAAATAAACTCTTGCTTAGAGATGTGACAGGGAGGACGGCCCCTCTCTCAGACGGCGGTGGGCGCCGCAGCTCCAGGCTGAGGAGGAGAGGGGGCGCCCATCGATCCTTCAGCCTGAACTGGTGGTAGGGGATGGAGAAGCTGTGCTGTCCCAGAGACGTCACGGCCCTGACTATAGGTCAGCCTGGGGCGGAGCCCGGGGAGTGGTCCAGGACGGCGGAGCTGTGTGTGGAGCTCGGGTCCGTCCTGCGTGTCCCTTCATCCTTCCCGCTCTGTCCGTCGTCTGCCCGTCCATCTTTCTTCCGTCTGTCTATCCTTGTTCTCTCAACCCACCTGCACAAAAACCCTCACCGGAGGCCCGGAACAAGGGGCAGAACGGAAGAGCCCCGCACTGGCGGGTCTGCTTGTGTGCAGAGGGCGGTGTCACCGCTAACCTGTGGGGCCGCCGTCCACCGACGCTCACGCGCGCCGTTGGACGTCACGGACTTGTGCGTGGAGGGGACGAGCAAGAGTGCGTTTCAGCCCCGAGTGACCCTGGCCCCTTGCCACGGGTGCTGGGTGCTCGTGGGGACACACGCTCCGGCTCTGGTCTCCACATGTTAATACCAGGCTCTTGGGGAGCCCCCGCGGGGACCCTGGGTCTGCCCCACGGGTGCATGCACATCCCGGCCGGCCGGCACCCGGTGTCGCTCTGCAGCACGTGTGTGCCGTGCTGGCTCGCGAGCCTGCGGGGCTGGGGCTCGGCTCTGCGGGACGGTGGCCCCTGATGGCGCCGCGCCCCGGGTTTGAGGAGCGGCTGCTTGAACGTGTGACAGACGCCAGCCCGAAGCAGCCGTCCAGGCGGCCTGACGAGAGCGCCCCAAGGCCCAGCGGCCCTGACGGGAGCGCGTCCCTGGCAGGCAGGGGCGGGGTGGGGCGGACGGTCCCGGGTGCGGCTTCCAGGGTGGCCGTTGGGGATATGGTCTGAGTGTTTTCTGCATCGCTCTGGGGCCCCGGCCGGGAAACACGCGCCCTCCTGCCTGCTCTCGCCTGCGAGACCCGCTGTCCCGGGGACGGCAGGTCCTGGGGGGACGGCGGCCGGGGTGGTGTGCGAGGCAGTGCGGCCCGGCGCCGGCGGGTTCGCGGGCAGAAACAGTCCGCAGACTGGATGTGGAGTCGGCGACCCCTGACCTGGATGAAGTCGTTCAGTAAAAATGGTCTTTCCGGGCTTGTGGGTTTGAAGGCCAGTGGGCAGGCTGGGCTCCGAGAGCGGAATCTGGAAATCCCTGCGAGCTCCCGGCTTCCGAGCACGGTTTCCCGGTGGGGGGGCGGCATGAGACTCGGCGCTCGGACGCTCGGACTCCTCCTGCCGCTCAGCCCTTTGTGCGTGGGGTCAGTGGCTGCGTGGGATTGGGGGGTGTGCAGGGTCGGGGGCCAGTGCAGGGTTGGGGGCTGTGTGGTGTCAGGGACCTGTGTGGGGTCGGGGGCTGTGCGGAGTCAGGGACCATGCAGGGTTGGGGACCCGTGAAGGGTCAGGGAGCCGTGAGGGGTCGGGGGGCTGTGCGGGGTCAGGAACCGTGCGGGGTCGGGGATCGTGTGGGGTTGGGGACCTGTGTGGGGTCAGGGACGGTGTGGGGTCAGGGACCTGTGTGGGGTCAGGGACCAGTGCAGAGTTGGGGACCTGTGTGGAGTCAGGGGCTGAGCAGGGTTGGGACCATACAGGGTCAGGGACCTATGTGGGGTTGAGGCCCTGTGTGGGGTTAGGGGCCACGTGGGGTCAGGGACCTGTGGGGGGCAGGAACCTGTGTGGGGTTGGGAACCTGTGTAGGGGAACCTGTGCAGGTTTGGGGGCCATGTGGGGTCGGGGACCTGTGCCGTATTAGGGGCTGTGCAGGGTCAGGGACCTATGTGGATGTGCCCTTGCGAGGCCAACTCTGACCTCTTCCAATTCCACGCACAGTCCTGGTTTCACCAGGAAAAGTCCTGTTTTCCTGAGGGCTAAGGTCTTGATAATTGGAACTTCTTCAAGTAAGACAGTAAAAACTGAGTTTTCTTTGAGGTAGTCCCATGCCGAAAATTAAGGATCTCCTCCCCCCATACTTATGTGTTCCTTTGAGACTTTTTTTTTTTTTTTTTTAAGATTTTATTTGTTAGAGAGAGGGGGAACACAAGCAGGGGGAGTGGGAGATGGACAAGCCGACTTTCCGCTGAGCAGGGAGCCCGATTCAGGGCTCAATCCCAGGACCCTGAGGCCATGACCTGAGCCGAAGGCAGAGCTTAATGACTGAGCCAGCCAGGCGCCCCATCTGAGACATTCCTAAAAACGTGAGCTGAACTTTGGGTGCAGAGCATCTGTGAAAGGTGCCGGCTTACCCAGGCTGGGACTCAGGCCTAGAACCGTGCAGAGCTGCGGGGAGGCCGGGGAAGGGCCGGGAAGGGGCTGGCAGGGCAGGCAAGCAGGTGTCTGCCGCGTGCTCGGGGCAGTCAGGACCGCGGCGGCCCCGCTGTGCGCCCTCCGTTGCGTGTGCCTCCTCCCATCCCCAGTGTCACAGCCTTTCCCTCGCAGGGAGCAGCCGGGCTCTGAACTGGGGAAGTGCTGCCCTGAGCCAGGGAGGATGGGGGAGACGGAAATGAACGGGCTTCCTCGCCAGCGCTGCGCTCCGGGAGCGGAGGGGGCAGCACACGTGCTGCGGGACAGGGAACCTCAGGGAGCCTGCGGGCAGCCGCTTCTCAGGGCTGCTGGGCGGGGAGAAGCCTCCGGTGTGCCCCGCCTTGTCCTTGAGGAGCAGACAGTTCCCGCCTGTCTGTGAGCGGGACTGGGAGCTTCGCCATCCCCTGTGCTCAGGTGGGCTGGCCTGAAGCAGCCTGGGGGGGCCTGTGCGCTTCTGACCCCTGAGCCATCCCCCGTGCGGTCCCACCGCAGCCACACGGCTTCCCGCGTCCCGTGGTGCTTCTGCTGATCAGTCTTAGCTGTTTCCTCCGAGATGCTGGTCTTTAACGTGTCAGGAGGCGCGTCGTCCTGGGCGTGGCCCGACCTGCGGTCCTGGGCGTGACCCGACCTGCCGTCCTGGGCGTGACCGAACCTGCCGTCCTGGGCGTGACCGAACCTGCCGTCCTGGGCGTGGCCCGACCTGCCGTCCTGGGGTTGACCGGACCTGCCGTCCTGGGCGTGACCGGACCTGC
>NW_019154145.1:463554-490832 GCF_002288905.1 Enhydra lutris kenyoni | reverse complement strand
GTCCTGGGCGTGGCCCGACCTGCCGTCCTGGGCGTGGCCCGACCTGCCGTCCTGGGCGTGGCCCGACCTGCCGTCCTGGGCGTGACCCAGACCGACGCTTGTCAGCTTGCGTCCTAACGCGCTCACTCTCTCCCTTTCCCCGGTGACTGCGGACCTGCCCCAGACTGTGGACGTGCATGTGGGTTTCGGGTTGTTGAGGTTTTAGGCGTCCTTTTAAAACAGGGAACTTGGGGGGCACCTGGGTGGCTCAGTCGGTGAAGCGTCTGTCTTCGGCTTAGGTCATGACACCGGGGTCCTGGGATCGAGTCCCACGTCGGGCTCCCTGCTCTGCGGGGAGCCTGTTTCCCCCTCTGCCTCCGCTGCTCCCGCTGCTTGTGCGTGCACTTTCTCTCTCTCTCAAAGAAGTAAATAAGATCTTTAAAAATAAGTAAATAAAATGGGGGATTGGATGGAGCATTTCCAAAAGCAGCGGAGCAGCCTCGGTGCCGACAGTGGGTGTGGGCACAGCCGTCGTGCGTGTCCAGCTGAGCGCTGTGCCGAGAGCATCCTTGCCGACGGTGACCCGCGGACCTACCACGGCCTCGAAATGCTGGCCGGTTGAGAGCGGGAACCACTTTGCACACAGACTTCCGTTTAAAACGAGGCGTGTGTTTCGTGGGGTGCACACGAAGGCACGGCGGGGCTGTGAGTTCGTCGGGTAGGTCAGCGGACACTCCGGGTGCTGTATGGTTCGCTCAGATTTAGGGAGCACGTGACATTAGTAGAAGCTCGCTCACCTATCTGCTCTACTGCTATTAGCACGTGAGTGTTCAGCTCTTTTGGGAATGATGGTTTGATCAGAATATTGGGGAAAAAACATTACAGAACACTCAAGGGCACAGCCAGGATCTGGTGTGTATTTGCACGCACAGTCAGAGAAGGCTGTCGCGTGTTCTGCGGACTGCTGTGTCCGGTCCCGAGCGCTGGGGAGGATGTCAGCGTGCTCTCTCCCTCTTCTGCGCGACAACCTCTGGCTTCCACCTTTCAGTTTCTGCTGGGAGGATAAGCACTTCCTCACTTACCGTGGGTTTCCGTAGGTCCCACGTTCTCTGCCTCGTTGTGTTTCCCATTGCATGTGGTCTAAGTCACTTACTTTCATGCACCCCAAGCAGTTTGGTGTCCTGGGGCCTGACCAGCTGGGTTGGTCAGTGGGGGAAGACGCTGACCCGCAGAGGTCTGGGTGACTCTCCCCAGCGTCGATGCCTGTGGTGTCCCTTGTTGGCTGAGCTAGCGGGAGCCACGCAGACCGGAACGCTTCCTGCTCGGCTGGTGTGAGTGAGGTCGCAGTCTCGAATTCTGGGTCCTCTGAGAGCGGAGACCTCGCAGGGAGGGCCTGGGACAAGCAGAAGCCTACCAACGGTTTTGATGTAACTTAAATGACTATTTGAGGGCCGGGGAGGGCCAAGGGGAATGACAAGGTGCTTTCTTCTGTAAATTATAATTAAAAGGCAAATAGATGACCCAAAAGACTTAACTTGTGGCGTCTTAGAGTCCGGTGAGCGACCCACTCGTCACTGAGACCATTCTGAATGTCTCTTTCCGTCTCTTCCAGGTGACATCACCCAAAAAGGATATGAAAAGAAGAGGTCGAAACTCATTGGAGCCTACCTGCCCCAGCCTCCGAGTACGTACCCTCCATGAGTATATAAAGCATTTAATTTTAAGACTTAAGTGTAACGTGCAAGTGACACCCGAGTGCAAATCCTTTCTCACGCCCAGCCTGCACAAAGGTCACACTTCTGACATGGCGCTGGCCACGCCGGCCTCCCCTGTGAGTGCGTGTGTCTCGTGGACATGGGAGGCACGGAGGACTCTTCCGGAATTGTGCTAATAAATATAATGGGTCTTTCATCGATGCAAGGCAAGAATCCATGGATTAGTTTAAAATGCTGATTATGAACAAAAAACGTGGGAGCTATTTATAATGTAAACGTGACTTCTGGTTTAGTGAATTAAAAATCATTGCCATTGACTATAGTTTAAATTAACCCAAGGTTTTGGCTGCTGTCCTGAGGGGGCACATCTAGAAGGCAGAGCATCCCGCGTGGGCTGTGACTTGGGACAGGCGGGTCGTGTTCTGAAGTGCGGTTGTAAGACGCCGCGCGTTCTTCCCCGAAGTACAAAGTCCGTCTTGTTCGAGTGTTTCCTGGGTGCGGGTTTGTAGAGTGTCTGTGCACTTGACCTACGTTCTGCACATTTTGGGAAAAGGAAGACACTCCCAGGCTGGGGTTCTGGCCCTTCAATTCTGACTGAAGCGTAGTTCCGTTGGAGGTGACCTTGAGCACCTGCTAGGTTTTAGGAGTGACTTAAATCTGACTCAGGTCCTCAACGGGAAAGGGCAGCACCTGAATGACCTCTGTAGTTCCCACCACTGACACGACCTGTTGCAAGCGCGTCTGGTAGGCTTAGGTCTGCAGGTGCACACGGCGTACAGACGCACTCTGTCCCTCTCCCTCCCGGGATCCCCCGCTCCCCTGGCCCCTGCTTGTGTCCCATTAGCACAGGGAGGGGTGCTTCCCCCCAGCGCGCACTCTAGAGATCTGACTTGGCGGGTGGGCTCTCTGTTGTGCTTGTGGTTTTGTTTTGATTTTGTGTATTTTCCTTGCTTTGCCTGATGCTTGAGAAGGTGAAGGTGGAGGTGGACGTGCCGTGTTGGCCTGCTAGCCCGTGGCTGGCATTTCCTCTTGTCTTGCTTCTGGAAGGGGGAGCTCTGTGCCGTTCAGTGGATTGAGAGTGAGTCCGCTGCGTGGCTGGCTGACGGCTGCGTGTGGAAGGCTTTCAGAGCAGACGCGGGCAAAGACCTGGTGATCCGCCGACAGGACCGCCAGGCTCACGGCGTCTCCGAGGCCGGGCGGGGGACTCCTCCTGGCAGGGGTGCTGCCGCGTCTCTGACCGGGACTGCCGGGGCGCATGGGGACTCTCGACCTCGTGGGCTCTGAGTGTCTGTGACTCACCCACCCCGGGGAGACGGAAGTGGGTCGAGCCGCAGGCGGCGTGGAGGCCGAGGCTGACCGTGAGGTGGGGCGTGGAGGGTGGCCCGTGTCGCGTGGTCCGTTGTGCTGTTCTGCATGGGGCGGCAGCTCTGCTCAGTGCTGTAACAAATTTTTAAAAAACGCAAGTTTGCATTAATTAGTCTTTCTCAACTTGTTACAGCAGCGAACGGAGCTGCCGTGGTCCGCTGTAGGCTGCAGCATGGTGAAGGCGCCCCGGGAAGAGCACCGCGCTCCGGCAACATCGGGGTGTGCGACGTCCGAGAAGCCGCGGGCCGAGAGCGGGTGGCCAGCACCGCGGGGAACCGGCCGCTGTTTTACTTTCGCTTCGGTGAGCGTCCTTCCCGGAGAGAGACCCCGCAGGATGGGGGCTGCCAACCCCGTGTGGGCAGGGGCTGGCACAGGAGGGGTTCGCGGTGAGCCCCGGCCTCCCACGGGCTCGTGCTGCTCCCCGAGGACATGCCGCCCTGGGTCTCTGGGCGGGTTCCAGCCCCCGCACCCCAGTTGTCGCACGTCCTCGGGCCCCGTTCTGAGTCTCCACTCTGAGGGCGTAATGCCGTGTCTTACCACCGTGTTTTCCCTGCTGGAACACCGCTTAGAAACACCGAGAAGGTGGCAGATCCTATCATCCTGTGGCCCTGCTGGCTCTTCTGCTACCCTGGGCATCCGGGTCGGCGAGGGAATCTCGGGCTAGGGTCCCGTTTCCAAAGGGAAAGAGGGAAATTGAGCCAGAGGTCGGAGAGTGTGTTCTCAGAGGCCACGAGCCTGCTCAGAGGCCACAGGGACTACTGTGGTCGTGTTTTGAATATAAGAAGCTCAAAAAATGAGTTTAGCGCCTCTTTTAGTAGAACAAGAGAATGAGCATTGGTTCACTTTAGGTTTATCTGTAGGGTTTTATCCCACATGAAGGCCATTATTTGAAAACCCTGAAGAAATAAAGAGCTAAGTGGACCGTTGTGTTGGCCTCGGTCTCGAAGGCGCCGTGCTGGGGCTCCCACTCGTCTTCTCGGCCCAGCTAGCTGACCGGGGGCAGGTGGCTGAGAGCTGCCGACTCAGGCGCTCGCTGTGGGGTTTGCTTCGTGGTTCACGGGAGCCCTCCACTCCTGACTGAGACGCGAGGAGGAGACGGTCTGCGTGGGGACGCTGCTCTGCGGTCCTTGGTCCCGGCCCCCCCAAGACCCCAGGAAGGGAAGACAAGGTTCCCCGCGGTTCAAGGCTCAGGACAGCAGATTCCCAGCCCGTTTGGTGGTGTTCACGGCGAGTTGTTATTTCTGAGAACGTGTGTGAACCGTCGTTCACTCTGTAGAGCTCGGGGAAGCAGCCTGAGAGCCAGGGGCGCGGAGGCCGAGCTTGCTTTCCCGACGTGCTCAGTCGGAGACGTGACGCTCTGGGGACAGGATCTCAGGAGAAGCGTCTGTGCGGCCGGTCTCCTTACCCTGATGAGTGCGTTCCCGTAAGGCCGTTGTGTTTTGGGAACCTTTTTTTAACATTATTTTTATTTGTCAGAGAAAAGGTTAATCCTTCTAGGAGGTATTCTAAAACCATTTCTAAGATGTCGTTTGGGACGCACAGTTCTGAATTGGAGTGGCTTGTATGGGCATCTGTGAGCACTCGGGTTGGAGTCCCGCGTGTTAGCCCGTCCCCGGGCACGTGCTCTGGAAGCGTCTGTCTCCTGGTTTCCCTCTCTGGACGCCCGGAGGTACCAGGTGGAGCGTGATGTTGAGCGCATCCCTGAATCTAGAGGAAAAACTGTTCTGGGAGAAAGAGAAGACGTCAGGAAGACACACTAACAATCATTTTCAAGGAGGAGATATTACTTAAGACCGACTCATTGTCCTGGTGCCTGTCTGCGGTGTCTCTGTCATTAATCTCCAGCCTGATGCGACTTTAAGAATAGAACGCAGACCCACCGCCACCAGTCTCTGCGGGCACATCTGCGCCCGCGCTGGCTTCCACGACCCGGTGTCCGTGGCTCCCGGGACGAGGCCGTGTTGTCACGTTCCGCCATTACCTAGATGGCGAGACTTCCCTGCGCCAGAGTCCCTGTCCCACAGCGCGTATGTCAGAAGAGTCTGTCCCCACGACCCCATGGCGGTTCTCCGTGGACGGTGGTCCCCCGGGGCCCACCCGCACCGTGCGTCTTGCTTTCCCGACAACGTTACGGGAATCGTGGATTGCAGTCACAAGACTGGAGGGCAAGTCTGTGCTTCCCTCCTTCTCCCTGGGGACCGGCCTCCTTGGCAGAGAGGCCTCTCCTGGTGAGGGTGAAGTGGCCATGTTTGCTTCTGCTCAGGGAGGCGGCTGGCCCCCCCAGAGCACAGCCCAGCCGTGTCAGAAGGACTGCACACGGCACGCCCGGCCCCTCCTCCGCTCCGCGGACCTGTCTGCTGCTGCGGGACGGTCCCACGCCCGTGGAGGGGCGGCCTTCTGCACCCGCCTGTGCCCTCTGCCTGCCCCTGTGCGTCGTTCAGAGCCCGGTTCCCGGGTCCCTTCTGTAGGGACGCCTGGGGTCAGGACAGGCCCTCTGGTCCTGCTCCACACGACCCCCTACTCCTGCCACGGTCACGCAGCGGCAGCCGGATGGTGGGTGAGTTCTGATGGCTCCGCACCCAGCTCGCCCCCGAGGAGGTCAGCGCTTTCAGAGATTTGCGGAAGGATGGACCAGTCACTGTCTGCGGCCCCGTCACAGCCCTGCTGGTGGCAGGTAGGGCTCTGCCCGTGTCCTCCCGACCAGCGTGTCCAGCAGGTGCTGGAGCTCGGGCTCTGGGGGCAGGAAGCACCTGGAGTCAGCTCTGCTGAGGCCCGAGGCAGCGTGTCCGCATGCTGCTCCGCTCTGGTCCCACGGAAGATGAGACCCTTCCTCATCTGGCCCGAAGGATGCAGACTGTGGGCAGGTGTGGCTGGGCCTCCGAGAAGAGAGCGTGTGGGTGCCTGGGTCTGCCGAGCTGCCGCGGGCCAGGCCTCTACCCCTCCAGTGCCCGCTGCAGGCCGGGTCCACGTCTTCACTCCGCAGCGGGAGTTAGGGTCCCCTAGAGTGCAGCCCTGGGCCCGGAAGCCCCATGAGCCCGTCCCCACTAGGGCAGCAGCCTACCTGGGGACCGCCTCCACTGGGGGTCACGTCGTGCCGTCTGTTCACGACAGACAGGGTGTCAGGCGCATAAACCCCAGAAGAGAAAATGGGTCTTTGAATCAGGTTGCCGGTATGTGACTCGGCATGAATCCTTTCCAGGTGGACTTGCTGTAGGAACTGAGCCGTCCTCGGCTGGAGGGGACGACCCGGGTCCTGGGTGAGCCCCCACGGTCATGATCTCGGTACACAGTCCGCTGCTGTTGCTGCCGGACTCCTGTTTCAGCACACGCTGCTGTCGTCTCGGTCACATGGATTTCCTGTTATTCCCAGGGGTGTCCTGCCGGCCGGGCTCCCACTCCCCGAGACTGGTGGCGACGGGGAGAGCGAGGACGCGAAGCCATGTCCCGTGTAAGCTTCTGCCGCGTGAGCAGAGCTGGGAGCCGAGTGTCCGCCTGGACAGCGAGGAAGTCGTCTGCTTTGGAACAGGCGTGTGTGGGTATCTGAAACTCGCAGGCGTCCGCGACCCTGCTCCTGACCTCGTGCGTGCTTTCCCTCTGAGCCTCTGTTCCTTGGGGACCAAAGAGTGAGTGCTGGGTGCACGTCGAGCTCCCTAAAGTTCCGGATCTTCTGCATTTTTCTAGAAAATGAGTCCCTAATAAACTAAAATTTGTGGACAGGAATATGGTTAGCAGTTTTGTACAGACTTTGGCGAGGCCTTCGGTCATGAGAGGCAGAGGCAGGAGTCGGGCTGACGGTTGGGGCCGCTGTGGAGGGGAGAGGATTTCTCTCTGTGCGTGTTCTGACCTGAGTCCGTACAGCAAACGCGCAGGTTCCCCGTCTGTACACACACGTTGTGCTGCGTGTCTTCTGTGGAGGCTTGATGGCGCTGATTGTGGAAGGAAGTGCTGCCATGAGAGTCCGTCCAGTACCAGAAGAGCGGGGGACGGTTCAGGCATGGTTTCTATGCAGACCGGAATTATGGAAAAGCCCTCCGCGGTTTCCCCAGGCTCCTGAGGCAGGACCACGTGTGTGGGGGCCCAGAGATGCTGTGAGCCCCGCTGGCCCCCCGGCTCCGCGGGCGCTGAACGTGAGGACGCAGGACCGAGAGATTCCAGCCAGGGCCCGGGGATGCCACTCGCACGTGACCGTGTCCGCGTCTGCTCCCCAGCATATGCGGAAGCTGGGGGATTTGCTCTGTTCCACGCGGGCTAAGAGTAAGACCAGAATTTGGATCAAGGTCTCTGGTTTTGAATTCCAGATGCATTTTTGTGGAAGTCATCTTCCAAAATCCTTCGCGATTTCCTTTGAAAATACGTGGAAAACTACCGCTTTCTATTCATTTCCCTTGCCATCTGAATTTGGAAGTCTCGATGTTTCCTAGAACATTTGACTTCCTGAATGAGCGAGGGTGGTCTACGCGGCAGGTCTCCTGGCCTGAGGCACGTGGCATGTCCAGGCCGCAGAGCCCCGGGGCCACGTTCCTGGTGAGCGTGAGATTCGCCGTGGTTTCCGCGTCTGGTCCTGGAGTCGGCAGGTTGGGCAGGGGACAGCTCTGCGTTGTGCGGGATTTCCTTTGGGGAGTCCTTTCTTCGTCGTGTGTTGGAAGAAATTGGGATGGACCCGTGTGTGGCTGTCTGAGGTCGTTGCTGGCAGAGAGCCGGGGTCCCGGGATGGGTTACCATCCCCCTGCCTGGCCTCCTTCCTCTTTCCTCTTGGGCTCCTGGGTTCCTTCTTCCCAGCCCCTTTGGGGTTCTCGAGGGAAACAGAAGCCTCCCGGAAGGTCATGTTTGTACGGATGCCTGGTGGGAGACTCACAGGGCCCTGCTCATGCCAGGAAGACCCCAGTGTTTGTTCAGGAGCCCCCCGAGACCCCCTGTGGCCAGAGGCAGCACTGCTGTGGGGGAGCCAAGCACACAGACGTCCCTGCTCCTGACTGGCTGCCTCTTGAGTAAGAATCCAAGGGGCGTGTCACTGTCCGCCGACCTCAGCCGTCCGCTGCCCTGATCTCATTCCTGGGCAGCATCTGTCCTGAGAAGGTCTCCGGGGCACGTGTTGTTTGGCGGTGAGATCACAAGGCCGCTTCTCTTCAAGGGACCAGTCAGGTTTGCCCGTGTGACAGTGGTCATTGCGCCAGCACACGGAGCCCAGCAGCCCGCGACCTCTCCACCCTGAGGACGGGGCTCCCAGTGCGCCAGAGAGCACCGGCGGGGCGGGGGGGGTGCTGTCTCGAGGGAAGGGGCTGCCACGTGTGAGCATTCCGGGGCTACTTAGCGCAGCAGAACTGCGTACGATGGGAAACCGAGGCTCAGGGTGACGGACGGGTGCCCGGCTCCGGAGCACACGTCCCTGGTGCTCTGTCCCTCGATTCACATGGGACCCGAGGCTGCTTCGTAAGCGAGGGACACAGCCACTCTCCGTCCCTGCCAGGTTGTTGCCTAAGAAGGATTAATCTTGGCCCGCTGGCTTCGTGTGTTTTTGGAGGTTTCCCCACCTCCCTCGAGACCCTCACCTTCCAGTGTCCTTGCTCAGAGCCAGTTCCCACGTGCTGCTGCCACTCTCCGGTGGCCCCAAGATGGGCTCTCGGTTGTGGCAGGAGCGTCCGGAGCTCGGTGTGTTCCCGTACTGATTGGCGTTCTCGCGCTGCCTCACACGCAACAGGAGAGACCCCTCTGCGCGCGGCCTCGGGCCCCGGTGTGCGCAGGCAGGAAATGCCTATCTGCGCATCGGACGGATGGCTTTTCCTTGTCAGAACATGCTTGAAGCCGCTGCAGGTTTCGTTCACCGTGAGGGCGGATGAGAATTAATGATGGACGTGTGCACACCCGTGTTTTAGTTCTTTAGAATGCCCTGTTGCCGGGGAGCTGGTGAAGCTATTCTCCTTTTGCTAGTTAACTCATTTCTCTTCACCTTGTGCTGTGAGCCGCGCGCTTCAGCCTGTGGCCGTGGACGTCCGTGTTTGCATGCGGAATCGGCTGAGGACCGGTGTGGGAGGCCCTGGCCTGGGCACGGGGCCTGCGGGCGCAGGAAGTGTGTGGCCAGCTGGGGCCCCGGCGGCGAGAAGGTTAAGGGAATTCCGGGGGCTGTGTTTGACTCTCTGGTCCGTGAGAGGCCCGCAGACTTGGCTGTGGGGAAGAATCAGGCGCTGTTTATCCGTGGCAGCTTGAACATGCACGTGGAGCAGAGCCGCACTGAGATATCCCCACACGGACGGAGGGTAAATCTGCAGGATGGATGAGGGGGAAAAACAGGGA
Organism: Enhydra lutris kenyoni; assembly: GCF_002288905.1. Taxonomy (NCBI): domain Eukaryota; kingdom Metazoa; phylum Chordata; class Mammalia; order Carnivora; family Mustelidae; genus Enhydra; species Enhydra lutris. The sequence goes on along the minus strand of NW_019154145.1, from coordinate 481,482 downwards.
CAGGTTTTAGTGCTATGTGGGGTCGAGCATGGGGGTGCCCAGGGTAGCAGACGGTGCTGGTCTCATGGGCACCGTCAGGGAGAGGACGAGGCTTGGCATCCAGGAAACAGGTGACCCCCCCCCCCCCGAGAAATGTTTGTTCTCTGGAGAAACGGACCTGAGAACCTCGCAGGTTGGGGTACAAGGCACCGAGTCTGAACATGTGCCCCGGAGAGGGAGAGCGGCTGTAGCCGCTAATGACGGATGCCCCCGTGTTGACCCACAAGCCAGGAGACAGGTCTCCTCTCCGGAAACGGACGGCCCGGGTAAAAGATCGGCTGCTGGAGGTGGGTCTGTGACAACCCCCACAGGAGGGGGACACCGGCTCACAGCTCCTTGCTGGGAGTAAGAAAATGCTGTGAACTTCGACGGAGGAGAAAACAGATTGTTCACGCACCATCGGAACGACACCTCACTTCTCACCAGTAGTTGACATGAGAAGCAATGAATGCACAAAACCTTCAAATAAATTGACTTTTACAAATTTTTAAAATTACAAATTTCCATGTAATTCTGCTTAGACGTCTGGGCAAATGCCAGTTCCAGGAGGAAGGGGTGCCGTGGGGGGGGCGGCATGCAGCAGATCTGGGCCTGCCGGCCCCGATGAGAGCAGGAGGGGTCCACGGGGAGGGTCTTCAGCGAAACAGAATACTGAACTACAGATTGTCCCCAGGTTGTCGGGGTGGCCCACAGGGAGAGAGTGTTGGGAGGGGTTTTCACTTCTGTTGGGAAGTGAAGGAAATAGCGAGAGGTCCTTTGAACACCAGGATGTTGGAAGCCAAAAATGCAAACACTCCCCCAGGAGTGGAGGAAAAGTCAGATAGGAGGGGGTTCGCAGCGCCGTGCTGACTCGTGATCCTGCCAACGGCTGGGCACGGCTGCGCTCTTGTGAGAGGTCGTGTGTTGTCTAACACGGGCCGTTTAGAGGGATCCTAAGCTCTTGTTTGTAAACAAGTACCGAATGACACTTTTCTTGGTGACTTAACAGTACTCCTCGGTTTCATGAATTCTGTGCGTCTGAGGAAAGGGTGGTTTTTAAAGGTCACCTGCAGACTCTAACTGGACGAGGTCTGGTAGCTGTGAGCTGCTGTGTCATCAAAACGTTCAGGGACTCATGTCGGTGAGCACCGTCCTAGTGCGGGAAACTGGGTAACAGCCCGGAAACGTACCCCGTCATGGGCCGCAAACGTGCCAGCAGGAGCGGGGTTTCTGCAGGGCGCCTGCCTGGGTCCGTCGGTGGATCGTGAGACTGTTGGTCTCGGGGTCGTGAGTTCGGGCCTCACGCTGAGCGTGGAGCCTGCTTCAAGGAAGGAGTGCGTGCAGCGGGCAGCAGCACGAGCAACCGTCACACCGCTCCTAGAAGCAACCCTCCTGGGGCCCTCGCGGAAATAGGGACGAAACGGTTTCGGTAAAAATGCGACCATGGGTGACCTCTGCCAGGTGTGGCCATCCTTTCTGAAGACGCAGCAGCTACTTTTGGAGGCGCAGTGCTCTGAGTCTCCTCACTCCTGAGCCGGCACCAGGAGGCCGTTCCTGCCACACCTACTCAGTCTCGTGGCGATGCTGCCCCTCGCTGCTCGTGGTCCCACACGCCACCGTATCGTCATCGCCAGACCTAGGTCCGCTCTTGACAAACACCCGTCAGAGCAGTTTTAATTGACCATTTATCCTGTCAGGTAATTCATCACAACTGTATGGAAATAGAGATTTTCCAGTCCCTTTGCATCAGAGGGAGTGGATTTCAGAGTTAGAAACTGTGAGTGAGCAGGTGACTCTGCACAGTCCTGGTTCCCCGAATTGGACCGTTAGCTGTCCTGTGGGATGTGTTATAAAGGCAACCTTCATGATGAGTGTCATTAAATCTCCTCAAGAATGAGCATTACCCTTTCTGCACGTTTGTCGTGTGGAGAGGACCATAGCTCCGTTCCGTGGGCTCCCCTTTCCCATCCGTGCACAGGCGCGTGCGGGCAGGGGAGCGGTGCGGGGGTCTGTATGGGCTGCCATGTCAGGGCGCAAGCCTTCCCCTGACCGGACCCTTCTCCCTTTCCTGCTCCATGTCCATGACGTGCCTGACCTGCTGCTTCATTCTACCAAGTGACTTTACCAGACAGATGGACCCAGGCCGCCGGGTAAAGCCTTACCTCACTCTGCTGTTTCCCTTAACCCAGGGGTGGATCAGGCGTTGCCTCCCGAGCGCCGGGCTCCCGTCACTCCTGCTCCTTCCACCCGCTACCACCGCCGGAGGTCCTCAGGGTCACGAGATGAGCGCTACCGGTCAGGTAAGGCACCCGTGGGCATGAGGTCACTGCTCTCCCAGTCTGAGATGGCGACGGGGATGGTGAAGGGGACGGGCAGGTGCCTGTCCTGCGTGGGGTGAGGCGGCGGTGGGGTACGTTTCGGTGGCCTCGGGCTGGCTGTGTGATCACAGGTGATGACATCCTGCTTCCTAGACAAACACCCGCTCCGGGGTACACGTTAGAACGCAATAAACAATAGCTCTTTTCACATTTTTAAAGATAACGTCTGCTATTTAGAATTTCATAACAACTGAACAGTAATCTCTCATGAGCCAAATTTTGTTTTTTTTTAGGTGTTAGTACTCAGCAGGTGGTTTTACTTTGTATTTTCTTGGCTGTGAGTATATTTTTTCCTTTTCTTTTATCTCCAGGATTTCTGTTTTCCAAGTAGTTTTCAAAAAAGGAAATCCGTACTTTCCTGTGTTCTCTGTTTCCTTTGTGTCTTATGGTGCCATATGTGGGAACGCGGTCTTGGTAACTGTTCGCTGCAGCTGTCACCGGGTTTGGCTGGTTTAGATTTTGGTCATTAATTGTGTCCCATTCATTTCTCTCGTCAGAACACTTGTGTGACGATTAATATTTTAATGACATTTTGAGAGATTTTTTTCCTAGCATCTGCATTAAAGTTGCTTTTTCCTGCTTCCCTGACTAGAGTACGGCTTTTAAGGAAAATGCTGCTGCTGGGACCTCAGTTCGGGGTGGAGGGGGGTGCTACCGACGACAGAAGATGACGCTCATACTCTGAGTTTTGCAAGCGCTCTCACAAGTCCTGTCCCGCTTGGCTTTTACAGCAAACGGGGTGCATACTGCTCCTTGATGCCGCGGAACAGGAAGCGGGGGCTGTGGGATGCGGCAGCTCGGGCAGTGCACACCGGGGCTGGGGGGGGATCGACCGTGCTCTTGGTTCTGTATCAGGGCTCCTTCCATTAGCGGGGTGACAAGGCAACCCCCGTTCCAGTAAAGAGCCTCTGCCTGACTTCCTGGCTGGGCTCCTTCCTGGGAGGGAGGAAGGGGTAGGGCAGACCTTACAGCACCAGGGTCGTCATCGGGGGAGTGAAAGTGGCTGGAAAGGCAGTGGAGGCTGAGGGCTGCCCCTTGGCCCTCCCACCCCCATGCCCAGGTGCCTCAGTGTGGGGACACTGTGGGGATGGAATGAAGCAGGAGCTTGCCCTCAACTCCACCTTCTGTTTCCAGAGACATCTGAACGCCCAGCGTGGGTCAGGAGCCTGTCCTCATTCAGGGGTCTCAGAGGCCTCTTTCAAACAGGCGGGGGGAGGCGCGCACACAGGTGCTGTTGACTCACCGTGAGATGCTCGTTACCACGCTCGTCCGGATACGACCGTGTTAGTGTTTGCGTGTGCTCGTGCAGCAGATGCAAGTGCAGACACGTGGGGATGGGCAGAGTCGCACACACAGGAGACACACAGGTACGACCACATGCTGATGGCACAGAGTCGCACATGTGGGAGACTCACGTGTAGCCACATGTCCATGCACTCACAGGCCTGTGTGGCGGAGGGACACACGGACACACAGTAGACACGGGTGCACAGATGCATGGGTATACACAAGCCAGTGTGCACACCACCCCGCAGAGCACACGCGTGTGGGTACACAGACTCATGTACACAGGCACACATCGACCCAGACATGTCAGTACACGGAAACACACATTTAGACACAAACACGTAGACACAGGTGTGACCTAGATATGCAGACGTGCGGACACGTGCAGACACACACAGGTAGACGTGCACACGTGGGGACACACACAGCTGTGTGCAGATGTGCAGGTACGTGCAGCACGTGAGACACCGCGGCACACACGGAGGCACTTGGCTGCCGTCGTCAGTATCTCCTGATCTCGCGGAAACCAGTCAGGTGTCCTGTCTTCCATTTTACAGGTGAGAAGCTGGTTCAGGGCGGTATGTGATTGCTGGTGAGACGGTGGGGCCTCATCTAGACCGCAGGGCTCTGTCCGGCTCTGTTACTTCTTACCACGTACAAGGGTGTAACTTGTGTCTTGTTCTAAGCTCCAGCTTTCCGTGTTAAGTTTTTTACAAATTTAGATGGAACTTAAGAGCACGCACGGTCTGCTTCCTCCATTACCTCTTTCCTAACGATGAGGGGCGGGGCTGGTAAACCCTGATGTTTTCCCGGCCGTGGCTAAGGTATGTTCTCCAAACCCTCTCAGCTGTTTTAGGAGACATGCCAGGTGCTGGCTGCCTCACCGTCGGTGTTTCTGAGCGAACGTCTCGGAGGGTTAGCAGAGTAGGAAACGGGGCTGTCTCGGCCTCAGGAGCGCCTCCATCTGCCCCTACAGGCTGCCGCCCATTGTGGGGAGTGGAGTAGACGTGCAAAGGAAGTGTGGGGGGAGGGTGGTGGTGAAGGAGGGGACCAGAACCTTCAGCACGACCCTCTGGAAGGAAACCACACCTGTCTCGGTCCAGCCCACCTGAGGCCCTACTTCGGAATCTCTGTTCGCTCAGGTAGCATCCCCGTGGGGACCTGCGGCACTTGGGGTCTGACTTTCCACTAAGAAGCCCCAGCCTGGGGATGAGCTCGGTGCTCTGCCTGCTCTGGGTGAAGGAGCTCACAGCCCAGAGGGAGAGCCAGATGCGTGACCCAGCGCAGTGTGTGGGCGACGCTCCTCTGCTCGTCTTCCAGAGTGTCTGCTGCTCTTGGAGTAAGGTTCGCACCTCCCGTGCCCGTAGTCTGGCTTCCCACCACTCCACAGTCCTGTCCTTCCTGTCGTCCCCTTTCTGCAGCTGCGCCGGTTTCCTGGGTATTTCTCAAGCCCCTGATTACTATGGAGCCTTTACGCTCTGATCCCGCTGCCCAGAACTTTCTTCCCTCGGACGGACACATCGCTGGTGTCTGGTCTCTGCTCAAGGTCACTTTTTGCACGAGCCTCCCCGACCACCCAGTTAAACGACATGACACCATGTCGCCTCGCGCAGTCCCTGCTCCTCCCCTCGGGTTCCTGGACGTCCGTTGTGGCTGCCACCCCCCGACACTGCCAGTCGCCCACTGTCCTCCCTGCCTATCATCTGTCTGTCCATCCTCCCGTCATTTCTCCACCTGCATCGTGTGTATGCCTCTCTGTCCGCCTGTCTGTCCACCGTGAGAACGCGAGCCCGCAAACACAGGACCTTTTTCTGTTCGTCTGTGTATGCCAAGCATCTAAAGTCGGGCCTCGTGAGTATTTTTGGAAGGAAGGAAGGTGAAGAAACGTAGTACATTTGGGGAAAAGCAAGAAATTAGGGAGGATGAGCTAGATTTTAAGGTCTGTGCTGTACCGTGCCCAGGAGCTTAGACTTTGTCCTGAAGGCGATAGGGGCCACCTGAAGACTTGAGGCAAAGGTGCGAGACGAGCACAGCGGGGGTTCAGGGAGGACCCTGGTGGCCATGGATCACGTGCAGGGGAGTCGGAAGGACCCCGAGGCCGAGGCACAGTGAGAAGGTGAGTCAGGGTCACTCAGATCTGACCTCCGCTCTCCGGACAGCAGCAGGACGGAGGCCCAGTGGGTGCGTGTCTGTGAGGGCAGGAGTGCGTGGTGCCACCTGTGTGTGCGGGCCCTGCGGCTGCCTGGGTGACGGAAGCCAGCTCGGCTGTAGGATTCAGGGTCCTGTCGTAGGTCCTGCTGGCCAGGCCTGTGTAGGGAATGCTACGAGGTGCTACTCCATACAGACTGTTGTGCTTTCTAAGACGTCGTCCTGCTCTCAACCTGGAGTAGGAAGCGACTGCTTCCTTCACAGCTGGGAGGAGCCTGTGCAGACGCCCGCGGCCTGTGCTCGCGAACCTTGCTGGGGTTCTCAGGTTCTGCATTGAGCACGGGTGCCCCCCCGTGTTGTGGTGCCCCCCCCTACAGGAGAGCTGGTGAGGACCTGGGGTCGTTATCAGCCTCGTTGGATGGTCTCCCCACCCGATCCTCTGCTATTTCCTGCTGTGAAAACAGGCGAGCCCCGAGTTCCTTGATGTGGACGTTCCTCTGATGCGCGGTGAGTCACTTTCCCTTCCGGCGCACGGCCGCCGGTCCTGCTCTACAATGTCGTGTGGGCGCCGGAGGACCTTGTGTGGCCGCTGGCGCGCGCAGGCTCAAGATCTTCTGGGCCGTCTCCCTGGGCCGGCCTGGGGGATTTCAGACACTCAAAAGGGAAAGTGTCGTGGCCCTCGGGAGATTTTGGTTTCCACACTCCGCAGACCACTCAGCTTGCAGTAGAAAGTACCCTGGATGCTTCGTGACCAAATTATATCAACCGAGAAGTAATTATATTATCTCTCAGATAATTGCCCTAATTAGCAATCAATCCAGTCAACCATATAGCCTCAAATTTAATCTGTCTTGGCCATACTTTTCCATTTCATTTCCAAACCCGTGGCCTTGCATGGTAATGAACTCCTCCCGGAATTCTTTATAAAAGCGTGTACTTCTCCCCTTTTTAAATAACTTTATTTGGAAACTGACATTTGATTTGGAGAGTGAATTAATGAATAGGCATTTCCTGAGCACCTAGAAAACATAAAACTCTGTGTTAGGCACTTAATCACTTTTACTTGATAAGTCTAAATTACAAACTTGCAGGAATTCTAGCTGTTTCTCCAGGTCCTTTCTCCCCAGCCAGAAGCCCTAGAACACAACACTGAGACCTGTGTCGTTCCTGTTCCTACCAGGACCAACGATGTCAAGGAAGAATGTTGAAATAAATGTGCAGCATATGGGGTCGTGACATGTTTAAAAGGTTGTTTTGTCTCTTGGGAAGCTGACAGAGAGCTTCAGAAAGGACATCAGGTCCATATGTGTCCCGGGACCAAGTGGCGGCCTTTCCCGGGGCCTGCCCCCTCCCTCCAGGTAGAATGCTATGGGGCCCAGTCTCCCCCCTGGACAGCCAACTCAGACAGGCTCCAGGGACCCAGGGGGACCCCGAGACCCTCCAGGGATGTCTGTGAGGTCAGACTGTTTCTGGAATAACACACATGATTTGCTCTGTCCGCACTCATCCTCTCGTGAAGGTACGTGGATTTCTCCACGGCTGCCGGTCGTGGAGATACTGCGTTTAGAGGGTGGGTGCAGACAGGGATTGTGAAGTCTTGCATTTTTGAAAGTTTGTCAGTTTACTTGCTAATACAGTAAATATCAAAGCATTAGTCCTAGAAACAAAAGCTTTTTAACACTTTCACCCATTTTTTTAAATTTCTTTTCAGCGTAACAGTATTCATTGTTTTTGCACCACACCCAGTGCTCCATGCAACCCGTGCCCTCTCCAATACCCACCACCTGGTTCCCCCAACCTCCCACCCTCTGCCCCTTCAAACCCCTCAGATTGTTTTCAGAGTCCATAGTCTCTCCTGGTTCACCTCCCCAATTTCCCTCAGCTCCCTTCTCCTCTCCATCTCCCCTTGTCCTCCATGCTATTTGTTATGCTCCACAAATAAGTGAAACCATATGATAATTGACTCTCTCTGCTTGACTTATTTCACTCAGCATAATCTCTTCCAGTCCCGTCCATGTTGCTACAAAAGTTGGGGATTCATCCTTTCTGATGGAGGCATCATACTCCATAGTGTATATGGACCACATCTTCCTTATCCATTCGTCTGTTGAAGGGCATCTTGGTTCTTTCCACAGTTTGGCAACCATGGCCATTGCTGCTATAAACATTGGGGTACAGATGGCCCTTCTTTTCACTACATCTGTATCTTTGGGGTAAATACTCAGTAGTGCAATGGCAGGGTCATAGGGAAGCTCTATTTTTAATTTCTTGAGGAATCTCCACACTGTTCTCCAAAGTGGCTGCACCAACTTGCATTCCCACCAACAGTGTAAGAGGGTTCCCCTTTCTCTACATTCTCTCCCACACGTGTTGTTTCCTGTCTTGCTAATTTTGGCCATTCTAACTGGTGTAAGGTGGTATCTCAATGTGGTTTTAATTTGAATCTCTCTGATGGCTAGTGATGATGAACATTTTTCATGTGTCTGATAGCCATTTGTATGTCTTCATTGGAGAAGTGTCTGTTCATATCTTCTGCCCATTTTTTGATATGATTATCTGTGACATGATTCTTCATATAGAAAACCCAAAAGACTTCACCCCCAAACTCCTAGAACTCGTACAGCAATTCAGTAACATGGCAGGATACAAAGTCAATGTACAGAAATCACTGGCTTTCTTATACACTAACAATGAAAATACAGAAAGGGAAATTAGAGAATCGATTCCATTTACTATAGCACCAAGAACCATAAGATACCTGGGAAGAAACCCAACCAAAGGGGTAAAGGATCTGTACTCGAGGAACTACAGAACACTCATGAAAGAGATTGAAGAAGACACAAAAAGATGGAAGACCATTCCATGCTCTTGGATCAGAAGAATAAACATTGTTAAAAATGTCTATACTGCCTAGAGCAATCTATACTTTTAATGCCATTCCAATCAAAATTCCACTGGTATTTTTCAAAGAGCTGGAGCAAATAATCCTAAAATTTGTATGGAATCAGAAGAGACCCTGAATTGCTAAGGAAATGTTGAAAAACAAAAATAAAACTGGGGCATCACGTTACCTGATTTCAAGCTTTACTACAAAGCTGTGATTACTGAGACAGCATGGTACTGGCATAAAAACAGACACATAGACCAGTGGAACAGAGTAGAGAGCCCAGATATGGACCCTCAACTCTATGGTCAGTTAATCTTCGACAAAACAGAAAAAATATACAGTGGAAAAAAGACGGTCTCTTCAATAAATGGTGCTGGGAAAACTGGACAGCTATATGTAGAAGAATGAAACTCAACAATTCTCTTACACAGTACACAAAAAGATAAACTCAAAATGGATAAAAGACCTCAACGTGAGACAGGAACCCATCAGAATCCTAGAGGAGAACATAGGCAGTAATCTCTTCAATATCAGACACAGCAACTTCTTTCAAGGTGTGTCTCCAAAGGCAAAGGAAATAAAAGCGAAAATGAACTTTTGGGACTTCACCAAGATCAAAAGCTTCTGCACAGCAAAGGAATCAGTCAACAAAACAAAGAGGCAACCCACGGAATGGGAGAAGATATTTGCAAATGACAGTACAGACAAAAGGTTGATACCAGGATCTATAAAGAACTTTCACCCATTTTTAACAGTCTAGAATATTCTTTGGGTCCAGGGGTTTGAGAACCACTGCTTGTAACCTGTAAAACTGAAATTTTTCTTGAAACCTGGAGATGCACTGTGCGAACTTGTACATGCGAACCCCTCCCCGAGGCTGGTTTTGTGCTGATGACGGTTTAGGATCTGAGGTATGGTGGGGCTCAGCTGCTGGCCACGGGGCCTCGGGCCTGCTCGGCATTCTGCACATGTGTGGTTCTATGTTCCGAGCCTTTGCTGAGCACTGTCGATGAGACTGGAAAACGGAGGACACTGTGTTTGCTTCCAGAGAGTGCGCGTACCCACCAGCCGCTCTTCCTCGACATTAAAGTTTAACCTCCTACATGGACAGGGTTCTCTTTCTCCGGTCCACTTGAGTTCACTGATTTCAGTTGCTCTGCAAGTCTGATTCTCTTTGAACTAAATGTTTTCACGATTTAGTAAAAATCCGAAATGACATATTCCATGATACTGGAGGAAGAGAAGAATGCAGTAAATCGGACTGCTTGGTCAGCTTCCCTCCCAGTGACGGGCAGGCTTGTCCATGTCGAGCTGCACTGCCCAGTGCGGCGGACCTTCTCCATTTAAATGAAAATTCTGTTCTTTTGCTTCACTAGCCACATTTAAGACAAGTGGCGACCACACTGGGCAGTGCAGGTGTGGAAAGTTGCCACAGCAAAGACTTTTATCCCCCAGAGCCGCTCTAAAACCAAGGCTGTGGGAGACTTGGAAGAAGATGGAAGATGCATTTGAAGACAGACTGTAAAGACCTGTTTGTTCAAAACTAATGAAAACGAACTCAATCTTAATACCAGCCTGGTCCTTTAAACAGAAAGTGGCCTGGTTAGATTCGCATGTTGACAATGTCCCTGTGCAGCGGTCGTGTGGGAGAGGCTGGTTGGACTGGGTGGGTTCCTAGCTGGAAGCAGGGACGCATTAAGAGGCTACAGTATTGCAGGTGAAAAAACAGAGTCTGTGGGGTGCACCGAAGTAGTACTTAGAAATTGACTGCCTTGAAGTATTTACATGAAGTAATCAGAGATCCTGGAAACTGAAGAAACAAGGATTTAGTTTAAAAAGTCAGGAAGGGAAAATGGAGTTGAGTCCCCAGGAGGGAGAAATGAGAAATAACAGAAAAAGATGATGTAGAGGAGACAGTCTTGGCTCCACACCAGCTTGCCACAGAGTGTGGACTTTGTCACATGGATCCTTATGATGAAAAAGAAGTTTAGAAATGAGACCAACCAGCTAAGGGAGTTCAGCTGGATCCCAGCCTTGATCTGTCAGTAAACTGAAGTCCCCGGGAAGACCGCTGCTCCCAAACGGGCGGTGGGGGTGGGGGTGGGTGATGTCAGTGGAGACGGGGACGCCCCGCTGCAGGTGTGAGGGCAGCGCTGGAAACCAGAGCCGCTGTAAGAGACGTGATGGATGGGCCGGTCAGTAGATGAGGTGGGGAGGTCAGAAATGGACATCTACCTAAAGAGGGGGTGTTAGAGAAGGGTTCCACGAAGACGAAAGAGAATCTGCTGTTTTTATAATTCCTAATTGTGCTTACAGATTAACAGTTGTTCAGAGTAATGAGAGGAACTACGTATCCGGTGATTAGAGCGTGAGCATTAGAGACATGAATGGCAGTGATGTTATGGGGGCAGGAGGGAGGAGCCGAGAATATTCTTTTACGAGGCATCAACTTAAGGACCAGCACTTGAAAAAGTAAAAGATGAAGTGTAATTGATTTGCCCAGAAAGGAGCAAAAGTAAGATCATACACAATACTGAGTTAAAACTAGAAAATACAGAGAAAGAGTGGAAGATGAAGAATGAGCGTAATTAATCAGTAATAGTAACAAACATATTAAGTACTAGTCCAGAAATATGAACCACGTTAAATGTCACTGACCTAAGTGCGCCAGTTACACCAACAGAGTAGACTAAGAACACAGTCCACGTTACGTGGACGACAAGACATGCACCGCAGCCGTGGGTTACAGTAGAGATGGAGTAGAGACACTAACACCTACTTCAAAAGCTGGCGTGGTACATTACTTTCTTATGGAGCAGACTTGAGACAAGAAAGGTTACCAGATTTACGCATGATAAAGGACTTGGTTGTCTAAGAAGACGGCATTCTTACTGTGTACATGCTCAACAAAATGTCACAGCCCAGGAGGCAGGAGCATAAGTCTGCAGCCGGAACTAGATGCATCCACAGTCAGAGGGGAGCTTCGGCAGCTCTGTGTCCCTGACGGATAGATCAGGGAGGTAGCGGATCAGGTGAGGACGTGGTTGACCTGAATAGTTCATCCGGGTCACCTACATTTAACTGACCTTTGTAGGGTTCCATGCAGCAAGAGCTAAGCGCACATCCCCAAGCTCACACAGAGCAGTCCCCAGAACAGACCACATCCTGGGCCGTAAAACACATCCAAATCGAAAGGAATAGCATAAAAATATGCTTCTCAGGGCACAGTGGAATTAACCTAAAAATGCGTGACCGATGACTGGAGAATCCCACACACTTGGAGAACAGACAGCATGCTTCTGACTAACACATGGATAAAAGAAGCCTAAAAAATTTGTAAAATGTTTTGAACTAAAAAGAGAAAATACAAGTGATCAAAATTTGTGGGATGCAGCAAAGATAGTGCTCACGTGCTGCGTCCAATGCTTATGTTGGAAAAGATCTAAAATCTGTAAGCTTCAACCTTAGGAAAAAAGCAAAGTAAATCTGAAGAAGAAAAATAAGAAGACTTAAAGGAGAAATAATGAAATTGAAAAGAAGACATCAGAAAATCAAAGAAGCCAAAAACTGGTTCTTTGAAAAGATCAGTAAATGATAAACTTCTGACCAGGTTAACTAAAAGAAAGATAAAAACCACTAATACCAGACATGAAAAACTGACCATCACTACTTATAGACCACAAAGGACAATAAAGGAATATTAAAAACAACACTGTGTCCACATATTTGATTATGGAGATGAAGTGGACCCATTCCTTGAAACACACAATCTGTCGAGAGTCACACAAGAAGAAATAGACGATCCGAGTAAGGCTATGTCCATTTTAAAAATGAACCGATAGTTAATAACTTTCCAAAACAAAGCACCAGGCCCAGATGGGTTATTTCTGAATTCCACCAAACATTTAAGGAAGAGGTTATATTTCTCTCTGTATTCTATTCCTGCAGGCAAAAGGAGAGCGAGTGCTTCCTAAGCATTCTATGAGACCAGCATTAACCTGGTACCAAAACTAGACAAAAGCATTACAAGAAAGAAAAGCGTTAGGCTACTATTTCTCATGAACCTAGGCTTAAAAAATTTCTCAACAAAATAGCAAATCAAATGCAATAGTGTATAAAAATTACACACCATGGCCACGTGAAATTTATTCCAGGTATACAGGGATGGTCTAACATTCAAAAATCAGTGAATGCAATTCATCATGTCAGCAAACCAAAGAACACAACTCGTATGACCTACCATACATACAGAAGCAGCATTTGACAAAATCTAACACCCATTCATCGTTAAAAACTCTCCACAAACTAAGAATAAAGGGGAACTTCCTTGATTTGGTAAAGAACATCTTTAAAAACTTCTACTTAACATCACACTTAGTGGTAAGAAACTAAATGATTTACCACCAAGATCAGGAGCAAGGCAAGGATGTCCCCTCTTGCCACTCCTTTTCAACATTGTACTGGAAGTCCTAGCTAATACAGTAGGACAGTAAAAGGACATCAAAAGTATACAGATTTGGAAGGAAGAATTAAAAGTATTCACAAATGATGTGATTATCTATGTTGGAAATCCCAAGATTCAAAAAATCAAAGTATTATGTGATTATAACAAGGGCTAACATACGAAAACCAGTCACTTTCTTATATGCCAGCAACAAACAGTTGGAATTTGAAATTGTCATTTACAATGTCGTTTACAATCCACACCCCTGAAATGATATACTTAGAACTCTAAAAAAACAATATATAAGGTTTATATGAGGAAAATGATTAAGGTGACAAGTCACATGAAGTAAAGAAACAGAGAGTCCACCTACCTGGATAGGAAGACTCAGTACTGTTGAGGTGTTGGTTCTTCCCAGTTTGATCTATAGGTTAAACAATCCCAGCAAGTTGTTTTGTGAATATCAACAAGTCAGTTCTGAAGTTTATATGGAAAGGTAGAAGATCACAGATAGCCACCACAGTCGAGAGCAAAGTTGAGTACTGGTGATGTTCAACCACAAGACAAGACTTAATATAAAATTCAGGATAGTACAGACAGATATGGGTGAGACAATAGTCCTATAGATCAGTGTATCACAGTAGATGGCTCAGAAACAGACCCACAAATGTAGTCAGCATTACAGGCGAGGACAACCCAGTAGAGAAATGTTGTCTTCTCAACACATGGCACCGGAATAACTGGATGCAGACACAGATCTTAAACATCTTAAACCTTTCACAAAAACTAACCCAGAATGCATCATAGATCCAGGGCCCCTGGGTGGCTCAGTCAGTTAAGCATCTGACTCTTGATTTTGGCTCAGGTCATGATCTCAGGGTTATGGGATCGAGCCCCCCAGTTGGGAGTCTTCCTGTCCCTCTCTCTTGCTCTAGCAAATAAATAAAATCTTTTAAAAAATGCATCATAGACCCAAAAGCAAACAAAAACTATAAAATTTCCAGAAGATGACATAGGAGAAATACAGGTGACCTTGCATTTGATGATGACTTTTTAGGTACAATACCAAACGCATAATGCATGAAGGAAGAAGGTTTTGGTAAGTTTGTCTTCATTAAAATGAGAAATGTGTGCTCTGCAAAAGACAGAATAAAAAAGGCAAGCCACAGACTAGAAGAAGAACCTTTGCAAAACACATTTCTGATTAAAAGTAAAAAAAAGAAACTACTATCCGGGATATACAAAAAACCCGTCACACCACAAGTAAGAAAACCCATTAAGAAGTGTTCAGAAGATCTGAACTGACACCTTCCCAAAGAAGGTACACAGACAACAAATGCACGGAGGAAAAGATGCGGAACACTGTATGTCACTAGAGAAGTGCAGGTTAAAATAACAGTGAGGTGCACTATTAGCATGGCAAAAAGTCAGGACTCTGACCTCAGATGCCAGCAGTGAGGTGGAGCCAGCGGAGCTCTCCCTCACTGGCGGGAGCGCGGAGTGGTGCAGCCACCCAGGAGGACAGCTGGTGGTTTCTTACCAAACGTACTGGAACCATACCTCCGGCAGTTGTGTCCCTCAGTGTCTACCCACCTGAGCTGGAAGAGGATCTGTACAAGAATCTGCACGTGCGTGTTCGTAGCAGCTCAGTCATTCCCGCCGAAACTCAGAAGCACCGAGACGCCTGTTAGCGACTGAGTGCATGAACATATTGTGCGGATATTATTTAATTCATTATTTAGTGCTAAAAAGAACTCTCAAGCCTTCAAAAGTCATGAAGGAACTTTAAATCCATATTACAAAGTGTAAGAAGCCAATTTGAGAAGGCGCCATACTGTATGACCCCAAATACAGGACATTCTGGAAAAGACAGAAATAGTGAGTCAGTAACCATCAGCAGCTACCAAGTGCTCAGCGGGAGGGACGGAGGGGTAGGTGGGTCCAGAGCACTTTTAGGACAGTGAATCTGTTTAATATGACACAGTGGTCACATAGACCTGTCGTTCCGCATTTGTTAAAGCCATAAAATGTACACACCAAGACTGAACCTTAATGGTAACTGTGCATGTTAGTTAATAACGTGCCAGCGTTTTCTCATCAGCTGTACCACACTGACATAGTACGTCTCTAGAGGGCAAAAGCGTGTGTGTGTGCATGCGTGTATGTGGGTGTGTGTGTGTAGGTAAGGGGTCACGGGAAACATGATGCACTTCCCCCTCAATTTTGCCATAAACCTAAAATTGCCCTAAAAATAAAAATCCATTAATTAAAAAATGAAATAAAGGATGATGATAAAGGTTAGAGGATCAAGAAAGACAAAAATTATCCTTGGAAACTATTACTACTGGAAACCGTGCAGTCAGAATGATGGAGACAGGAGTAAGTGATACGAGGGGTTAAAAATGGGACGTGTTTCTGCACGTATGTCAGAGGGAAGAAGGATAGGGTAGTGTGAATAACAACATGACAGCAAATTCGACAACTTAATTAAATGGACAAATACCCAATATAAAAGCTTAAAAAGAAATGGAAACCTTGAGTAGTCCTATGGCCACTAACTGAAAGGAAGCAGTTGCTAGAAACCTCTCCACATACACAGCAGTCTCAGAGCGCTTGGCATTTAAGTTATTCCCAGCTCCCAAGCAATTAATGTTGGGGTCTATACACACAGTTTTAGAGAGCAGAAAGAGAAGAGAAGGGACCCTTTCCAGTTGGTTCTAGGACAGACACCTGCGTCGTGACGGACGCAGTGATAGGAAGGGAAAAGTCTCAGGGTGTCGTCTACATAGAAGCTTCAGGGTAATCTCTGGATTTAAAAAAATTTTTTTAAAGCTTTTATTTATTTATTTGACAGACAGAGATCACAAGTCGGCAGAGGGGCAGGCGGAGAGAGAGGGGGAAGCTGGCTCCCCACCTCGCAGAGAGCCCAATGCGGGGCTCGATCCCAGGACCCTGAGATCATGACCTGAGCTGAAGGCAGAGGCCCAACCCACTGAGCCACCCAGGCGCCCTAATCTTTAGCTTTTTAGAAATGATGAGGGTTTAGTATAATGGCTGAATATAACCTAAACAAAATCCTATATCTACACATTAACAAACATGAAGATGTGACTTAAGTTGTGTATAGGGTAGATTTTAACATGTTACAAATTAAATGACCTTTTTTAGTCACACTGAATATTTCTCTTGTTTTGTGGGGATCGTACTACTTTTCTTAACAAATTTTCCCAGTAAGTAATGTGAAAAGATTCTATAAATGAAAACAAAACAGAAAAACCCCAGCAGCTTATAAAGAACCGAATGAAAATTGAAAGCAAAGATGTGCGAGACTTCTGTGGTGACAATGACCAAGACGGAGGTGGTTGAAGAGAGCTGTAGGAGCAGGTGCGCTGTGTGACGGAGGGAGTCGTGATCCGCAGAGATGTCAGGGCTGCCGTATTCAGTTCCAGTAAAAACCCCCATGGGGTCCTCCGGAGTCTGAACAGACTGGGATTTGGGTGGAAAAGCAGGGCCAGGGACAGGCACGAGGTAAGAGGACAGTGGAGCCACCGTGGACGTGCCCGGGCAGATGTCAGCATTTTCTCCTTGTAGGAAGCCGGCCAGACAGATGATTGCACACACTTGCATTTAGTGACGTTCTAGCGAGTGGGGACCTGGTGTTTGCTGTAAGCAGTCCTCACCCTAACGCGGCCGACCTTCATCCCCGCGCTAGCTTCGTACCGGGCACCATCTGACGGGCGCTAGCTTCGTACCGGGCACCGTCTGACGGGCGCTAGCTTCGTACCGGGCACCGTCTGACGGGCTTCTGTGTGGCTTGTGTCACCTCCGGCACCACGCCAGAGCGTCACGGCTTCGGTTCACATCAACAAGGTCATCGGCCTTTGTGTTTCTGATTAACTTTGGGTGTTTTTCCTGGACCCATTATAGCTGTTACGAAGTTTTACCTCCCGTGTCATTCACTAAGGACAAAAGTGTTAGTTGAAAGTGTTAAACGCGGGTGACTTTATGATGGAAAGAAACAGTTTATGCTGGAGCAGAGCCTGGCACAGTGAAGTTGTTTGGGACGCGTTCGGTTAGTGTCTGGATAGTGACATTGTTCATTCCTCGATGGAAATGACTCGGCAGAGGACAGAGCACCTAGTACCCCTGAGAGGCTCAGTGCACACTGGTGAGCAGCGCGCCGTGGGCTGGAGCCCCCTTCTGTGAACGGTCCCCCCACCCCCCCCTCCACGGGCTCCTTGACTCAGCGTCCGCTAAGGTTGTGGCAGGGAGCTGCGGCCCCCGGGCCTGCGAGGAGCCAGTGCGCCCGGGGATGGCCTGGCCCTTCGAGCTGCGGCGGTGGGCACGCTTGCTGGAGACGCGCTTTGCCCACCATCCCTGCATTCTTGCTTTTTTTACCCAGCGCCCCACTCCTCTGCCTCCAGGTGCCTGTTCCATCCAGTGAACGGACCGCTCGACCCTGGAGGAGATGTGTGTGGCCGGCTGCAGGGTGGGAGGACAGGGCAGCGGCAGCAGTGGTCAGAACGAAGCTTGCCCCCCTTGGCTTGGTGGTGTGGGTTTGGGGTCTCCCGCCCCAGACGTTCATCTGGAGCAGTAGCCAATGGAGATGTGGGTGCGGGGATGGAGATGCGGGTGTGGGGACGGGGATGCGGGTGCGGGGACGGGGATGCGGGTGTGGGGACGGGGATGCGGGTGCGGGGATGCTGATGGGGATGCGGGTGCGGGGATGGGGATGCAGGTGCGGGGACGGGGATGCAGGTGCGGGG